>NC_134779.1:69071143-69073643 GCF_046742065.1 Oratosquilla oratoria
TATGGCCAGGCTATGTTTTTCCTCTTTAGTGATGTAGGTATTGTTTGGAAGCTTCTTTGAAAACATCCCCGTTTCGTCGCAATTAAACACTTGCTGAGGCACAAATCCATCAGCAGTAACCAAGTCATTAAATATATCAACGAGTTCATCAGCCGCGGCCTGGTTCGCACTAGCTACCTTGCCATGTCTCGTTACACGGTATATGCCAGTATGCTTTTTGAACTTTTCAAACCAGCCCCTGCTGGCTTTGAACACGAACTTTTCACTGTCATCAGCACTACTCGTCCTCGTAGTTGGAGCACTACTCATACTCGGAGCTTTCTTCTCTAATTCGGCGTAAATCGCTAAAGCTTTCTTGCAAATTAACGTTTCACTTAAACTGTCCCCTGCTAATTATTTTTCTCCTACGAAAATAAGCCAAATTTTCTCCATCTCCTCCCCACCAGTTGGTTCTTTCTAATGCTTATATATTTCATTCCTGTACCCATATTTGCTTTTTTAATGACTTCTTTGTTCCTAAGGAATGTAGAAATGGTCGATTTTTGGATCTTGTATTCGCTTGCCAAGTCAGACACACCAATGCCCCTTTCATGTCTCTCTATTATTTTTTTCTTTTTAGCTTAATAGTAGCAAGTACAATTTTTCGCTTTTCACTTTTGTCTTTTTGTTCTTTCTTTGGACCCATGGCTATTCACTAGGGGCAAACGTATAAGCGCAAACACTGACGAGCGGCACACAATTGTACGCGACGACGATTAAACTAAGACTGATACGGAGCTTCTCCCCCGCGACGTACTAGCAGCAGCATCGAATGTTCGAAAAACTTTTTGGGCGCTTACATGATTAATAATTTGTTTTTCTATTTTTGAAAACAATAATTTTTTTTCAAAAAAATTTGGTCGTTTTTTTATTGTTTTCGAGAAAAGAAACGTTCGATTTTTGAGGTACCACTGTATATATATATATATATATATATATATATATATATACATATATATATATACATATATATATGTATATACATTTATATATATATACATACGTATATATAAATATTTTTATATTTATACATATATATATATACATCAAGAACTACTATTACACAGGACGTGAGCACCCAGATCACTGGGTTCGCTAGCGGAGGCCATTGCTTTCTTTGTAACCTAACATTTTATATTAGACAAATATATTAAAACTAGAAACTTAACATTGTATATAGGACAAATATATCAACTATTGACTTATTCACTTTTATAGTGAAATAAGACACTTTTTTTAAGCGACTGTTTTTCTTTGAAATGCCAATTTTAGCCGGACTTAACAGGTATTATTGTATGAGGTTAGTGGACACCAGGGTTGGCATTTTTTTTTTTTTTTTTTTTTAATATAAAAAAAATCGATTTTTTTCATTTGAATCAGATTTATTTGATTTAGATAATTTTTTTTATTATAGATTTTAAATGTTGTGAGATTGCTATCTGATATGCGATCTGATTGCTAAAGGACATTTTTAGCATATCAATATAAGGAACAGTGTTATATAGACTTGCCACAAGTATACAAGGAACGGTATAAGCCTACATTTAGTATATATCACTGTGCAGCTCATAACATGTTTCAACAATATTGTTGTTGAAACTTGTTCTAGGTAAGCAGATTCTCACTGATTCAGTTGCTGGTTTGTAATCAACCAGGAAGGATGTCTTCTGGACCTGGCAGAGTGGTTCCTTCAGGCAGAAAAAATGATCCTCTATGGAATTATTTTGAAAAACTACCAACAGCTTCTGGCAAAGGGTACCGAGCAATATGCAAAGACTGCAGCCAGGAACTACAGGGCATTGTGTCAATATTAAAATCTCACAGAGATAAATGCCAAGGTCAGACACAGCATACAGAAGAAGAAATTGATGACCCGGGTAAATAATTTTACTTCTATTGTGTGCATTTCTCCCTTTTCATACGCAACTATATAAATTTGGTGAACAATGGAGAGTATGTACAATAAAAATGTGAAGGCTTAAAGAGATGATACTTCAACTTCATTACTTCTAAATTTGGATAATGACTATATCACTATAATATACTGTATCCACTCAAAATAGGGACCTAGATGATTGTTTTTCATTTCATTCAACATTGTGTAATGCATTTCATAGGTTCCATTGGAATTCAGCCCACATGGGATTCAGCCCAAAGGGATTTAGCCTCACCTAACCCAACAAACCCATTATTTTTAGTGAATTTAAAAGTGGACTGAATCCTGTGTGGGCTGCATTCCAAGCACACCTATTTCATACCCTGTTGATTATTTCCAAACAATTTAGTGGATTGTGTGAATATGATCATTATCTAAAGAAATAACTACTGTACTCAAAAGTAGCCTAAATCACACTGTATTCATTCATTTATTTATTCATTTATAAATTATGCAATATGCTAAAATTTTCTGTTTCCATTTCAGGATCTGTATCAACAGCTTCAATCCCTTCATCATCGGCTC
>NC_134779.1:69081143-69088643 GCF_046742065.1 Oratosquilla oratoria
AAAAAAATCTTTTAGTGAAATAGTTCAAAAATAGATGGAGTAAAATACAAAAGAAACAGTCATAAAAGTGATTAAATAAAAGGAAAATTGGGTGAGAGATACATTTGATAAAGGTAAGTGCATTCTGGTTCATTGTATCCAGGAAAACATGATAAGTATAGATACAAGAGAGAAAAAAGGAAAGGAAATAGCTGAGGAAATTTTGAAAGACATACAGGATGAAGGGCAGAATCTCGATAAAGAAATCGAATGAATAAACAGAATAGGCAAATATTCAAAAGAAAAACGACATGGACCGCTGAAAATAAAATTAAGAACTCAAATGATAGAAGAGGAGATATTATAAAAAGCTGTTAAATTGGCAAACAACGAGAAATTAAAACATATATAGATACAAAAGGAAATGAGTGATGAAGAAAAAGAGAAAGAGAAAGCTTTCAGAATTGAAGACAGTGACAGAAATGAGAAAAGAACAGAGACGGAAAAAACAAGTTTTTTGAGAGTGCTGGACTTGAGACTGAAAAAATGGTACATAAAAAATTGAAAATTAAACTAAAAAAGGAAGGATAATATGAAACTAAAGGTGGCATACACATATATCGACGCCATGATCTCTGGAATCAATCAACTAAATGACTATCTAGAAATGGAGAAACCTGACATCATGGGAATTGTGGAAACAAAGCTGAAAGGAAATATATCAACAAGCATAGTGGGACAAGGTCTATACAACCACTGGGTGAATAATAGAACAAAAAAAGCAGGGAGGAGGTGTCATGATATTTACCAAAAAGGGTCTAAATGTGGCAAAGATAAATGAAGGCAAAGGCAATATAGAACTAATTATGATCAAAATTGTAAACAAAAGAATGAAAGGCAGAAAATTTGTTGTAGTGCATGTATCACCAAAAACACAGGCTTGGTCGGATAGCGAACACTCTAAATTACTGGAAGACACAATGAATGTGCTAAATGAGTTACTAAAAGAGGATGGAAACATAGTAATCATGGGCGATTTTAATGCAAAGGATATAATCTGGGAAAAAATTGTAGTAAAAGGGGGAGAGGATCATTGGAGCAACATCCTACTAGATATGACCATCGAATACACCCTAACTCAATGGGTTAAGGAAAATACTAGATATAGAAACAATAAGGAACCGTCAGAACTAGACTAAATATTAGCTTTTGAACCAGATATTTTGAACAAAATGGAGTACAAAAGACCAATTGGAAAAAGTGACCATATACTATTAGAGTTTGAATTAAAAGAACAGAACAATGTAAGAAGAAACGATAAGCATAGATAAGGAAGATTAATGTACAATAAAACGGATTTTGAAAAACTAAGAAAAAAAATCCAAAACACTAACTGGGAAAAAAATTCCAAAGAGGAAACAAAGATGGAAGACAAATAGAACATATTCAAAGAAAAGCACAAGGAAAGAATTGATAAATATGTACAAAAAAGGAAACAAAAAGAGACTTATACAAAGTACTGGTATAACAAAAGCTGCAGCAAGGGTAAATACAAAAGAGACAAAGCCTGGAAAAAATGAAGAAAAAAAAAACATCCAAATGGCAAACATATATAAAACTTAGGAACGAATATGTGAATATACGCAGGAAAGAAAAAAATTATGAAAAAGATATTATAGACAAATGTAAGGATCAACCCAAACTCTTTTACAGATATATAAATGAAAAACTAAAGGATAAACACGAAATAATGAAATTGCGTGAAGGAGATAAAGAATATGAAGATGATACAAAAATGGCAGAAGTCATGATCAGACATTTCAGGTCAGTTTTTACAGCTGTGAGTTCACAATTTTGGGAAGATAGAAAACAAGAAAGAGCACCCAAAATGAAAGAAATAAAGATAACACAAAAAGAAATAAGAGATAAAAAAAAAAACTAGATGTCAGGAAATCGCACGGAACAGACGGAATTGTAAATTAGATACTGAAAGAGTGTATAGACGAACTGACAGACAAACTATATAAGATAATAGGCTCATCACTCAAAGAAGGAATGGTACCGCAAGATTGGAAAGATGCAAACATAGTACCAATATACAAAGGATGAAATAGGGAAGACCCTATAAATTTCAGACCGGCATCCCTTACAAGCACAGTAGCAAAAATATGTGAATAAGTCACCAGAAATAGACCAAACACTTGGAGGAAAATAAAATAATAAACCCTAAACAATTTGGCTTGTGAAGTGGAAGATTGTGTACCACAAACCTAATTTGCTTTCACTCGAGATTAATTGAGATAATACAAGAAAGAAATGGCTGGGTAGATTGCGCCTTCTTGGATTTGCAGAAGGCGTTCGATAAGGTACCACATAAAAAATTATAAGAAAAATTAAAATAATAAGAGGAATACAGGGTAAGCTGCTAGAAGGGATGAAGGTCTTCTTAATTAGAATAAAAATGAGACTGGTACTTAGAGACAAAAATTCGAACTGGGAAGATGTGAAAAGTCAAGTCATGCAAGGCTCTGTATTGGTTCCTTTAATGTTTGCCATATATATAAATGATATGGATGAGGAAGTAAATTGTTACATGAACTTCTTTACTGACGATGCCAAATTACTCAAGAAAGTAAAAACGAAAGATGATTGTATATTGCTACAAGAGGATCTAGACATAATATGGGAATTTAGTCAGAAATGTGATATGAGCTTCAGCATTAAGAAATGTAGCATAATAGAATTTAGAAAAATAAAAAATAGAGTATCGGGTCAATACAAAATTGGAAACAAAGAAGTCAAAAAAGTCAATTCTGAAGGGACCTGGGAGTAATCATCTCAAGCGACTTGACACCTGACAAACACATCAACAAATTATTTGGAGAGACTTTTAACTTATTGAGATCAATGAAAGTGGTCTTCGACTACATAGACGAGGAGATGGTTAAAGAAATAGTGGTTACACTGATAAGACCTAGACTAGAATATGCCGCAACATTGTGGGCACCGACACAAAAAACATAAGAAAATTAAAAAGAATCCAAAGAGCAGCGACAAAAATGGCACCTACACTGGCAAATCTGACATATGAACAAAGATTGGAGAAACTACATCTGCCAACACTGGAACAGAGAAGAGAAAAAGGTGATTTATTGACCATTTACAGAGTTATGAAAGGGATGGAATTCCTAGATAGAGATAACTTATTAAAGTGGGACATAAGAGAAAGAAGAGAACATGAAAAGAAACTAAAGAAGGACACTTATAGAAGAGACCTGAAAAAGAATAGCTTCCCACATAGAGTGATTGATGTCTGAAGCAAACTGAACAAAGAAACAGTGAATGCCAAAACTATACCCGATTTTAAGAATGAACTGGATGCGGAGAGATACGCAAACGGGTCCTTACGAGCATAGCTCTCGTCTCGTAAAGTACAAGTAGGTAACACACACACACACATACACACACACACACACACACACACACACACACACACACACACACACACACACACACACACACACACACACACACACACACACACACACACACACACACACACACACACACACACACACACACACACACACACACACACACACACACACACACAAAGACACACACACACACACACACACACACACACACACACACACACACACACACACACACACACACACACACACACACACACACACACACACACACACACACACACACACACACACACACACACACACACACACACACACACACACACACACACACACACACACACACACACACACACACACACACACACATATATATATATATATATATATATATATATATATATACATATATGTATAAACATATATGTATATATAGGTGTGTAAATATATATATACATATATATATATATATATGTATATATATATATATATATATATATATATATATATATCTGTGTGTGTGTGTGCATGTGTGGATCCTACCATTACTAACCATTACGATATATCATACGCAATAACACAAAATACACATACGCACAAGAAGGTACCCGACAAGCACTAGCCTTTGGCAATGCCTCCAATGTTGCAACTCTCACATTTCCTAATGATAAACAACTGACTCAGACTATGCAACGGTACATCATGCCATCGTCCAACGAATTGACACAAGTACCTAATGTCACCAGAAAGTTTGTTAACCATTCCTTATACTTACCAACCTACATGATCGTAACTCCAATACATGCATAAGGTCTGGCCATATCCACAAATAATATTACTAAACCCATCACAAAACAACTAACACACATGTAATAGGTATTATTATTATCAAAAACACATTTCGTATGTGACAACCAACACCTGACAAGCTTACATAGGCATTTCCCCCTCTATATACGACGACTGTCTCGCCAGAGAGAAAGTAGACTAGGGAAGACACTCTCCCTTAGACTTTTCTTTGGGAGATTATATACCCAAACTGTAATCCGGCATCTCTGATAATAAACCAAGAAAACCCGAAGAGGGTTTATTTGACAACTCTAAGCCCCATTGTGTAGCCTTAACCTATGCATCCATTAATGTGTTTTTAAATCCATATATGTATGTATATGTGTGTATAAGCATTGAGAGTGGAAATGAAACCAAGGAACTATAGTATTCTAAATATTGAACAATACGGAAAAACCCGCCTTCATTTATTCATTAAAATGTCATAGGCTAAAAGTTATAATCTTATGATTACAAACAAGAACAATACTTTTTCTTATTACGAACAAAAGCCATACTTTTCTGAATAAAACATTTTTGGCTGAAATATGTATTCTATATTTGCATTAGCGATTGGTTTCTGGTAATGCAAAATAATATAAGTGCTAAAGCTTACCTGTTAGCAATAACAACTGTAAAAAACACGCGTCAGTCATAGAGCTTGCACGGAAGAACACTTATCACTTGCTACTGAGAGGGGTTGCCAGTTAGGATGAGAAGAGGAGAGAGCCGCCAATGACCAAAATTATAAAAAATTGCGTATCTATTTTTGGGCGAAGGACGCGGAAAATGTTGTATGGATATTTCATAGATGTTATATAGTTCTTATAAACCAATCCTCGTGTATCACGTTAAGATTACGAAGATTTAGTTGCTAAGAAATAATAATAAAAAATCAGGGGGACAACAGCCAAGTTGGCAACTCTACATGAGACTGAAGTCTGTTAGTCAAGTATCAAACTCATCCTGTTCATTCTATCACATAACTATTTAGCGTTCAAATTTATTTCTTCTGTAAATGATCTCAACCTCTTCTTTAGAAATAATGATATTATATATATTAAGATACTTTAAAGTCGTCAAACAAAATATTTCCTTTTTATCATAACCTGCAATAAATATCCGTTTGGGGTATTGGCTAAATGTTATTGTGGTAAAGTAGCATACAGTTGATACTTTAGGGTCTATATGGGGCACCCCTACGGACCAGAGCTACACATGATTTTGTCTGTGTTAGAAGAGAAATTATGACACTTTTATTATACTGCGACTGTCCCTCCGTTATGATGTCCCCCAACCTTTTGTTACTGTCCTGTGCCACTTCTCTGAATATTCATTTCCTTTTTTCGCCTACCCTGTGGTAAGGGGATAGAATGTTGCCACCAAGTACTCCCACTTGAATCGTAAAAGGAGAGAAAAACGGGACGGGGATTGGGACTAGGCATCCTTCTCCCTGTAGCCCCACAGGGGACATTCCTAAAAAAAGTAAAGACATATGAGGGTCTAGAAGTTTTCCAATTAGTACCCTAAGGTTTGGATCTTTTAATGTGCGTGGATGTAGTACATATGAGAGTAAAAGGGAAGAGATAGTCAGTATGTTTGCGAGAAGAAATATGGATGTGTTGGCTTAAATGAAAATAAGTTGAGAGAGAGAGGCGAGTGTGAGTTTGGGAGTGTAGTTGGGGGTTATCAGAAGTGAAGAGAGGACGAGGGAGAGAAGGGGTGGCTATACTAGTAAGTGAAGAGATAGGTAAATATGTAGTGGAGTGGAAGGAGGTTTCTTCAAGGTTAATGTGGATGAAGGTGAAACTGGGAAAGGCGATATGGGTTTTTGTAAGTGCGTATGGGCCTGGTAGTGAGAAGAGTGTAGAGGAAATGAAGGTTTTTGGGATATATTCAAATGAGTGCATAGAGAGATTAGGGAGAAACGTCAATATAGTTATTTTAGGAGACCTTAATGCTAGGGTAGGAAATGAACCAATAGACGGAATGGTTAGGAAGTGTGGAGTCCCAGGAAAGAATTGTAATTAAGAGTTGATGGTGGAGATGTGTCTAGAAAGAGAGTTAATAATAGCAACTACAGTGTTTAGGAAGAAAGTCAAGCAAGTACGCATGAGAGAGAGTGGTGGATGGAAGGGTGGTAGATAGAGCGTTACTGGACTATGTAGTGGTAGATAGGAGTATAATAAGAAGAGTTAAGGATGTACATGTTCTAAGGGGAGAGAGTGGGGGGATATCAGATCATCCTTTGGTGGAAGGTAAGTTGTATTTCTTATAAGCCTGCCTCTTTTTAGCAATACTTTTTTCAGCTTCTTTGTCAAGTCACTTTGGGCGAGCCTGATTTGAGGGACGTCTGTCCTTAAAAGGGCTGTAGGTATGAATCATCTTAGTAAGCGTATTTTGAAATATTTCCCACATCTTATTTACAGGTCTTTCGCTTAAATTTGCCTTCCAATCTGTAAGCTGAAACTCTTGATGTAGTCCTATGAACTGAGCTTTATTGAAATCGGATATTTTAGAAACAAAAGTATCTATCCTAAAAATTGTTAGTAGTTTGAATCTAAGTTGTGATCGCTACTTGCAACATTTTTACCGACTTCTACATCGGTTATCATGCCTTCGCGGCTAGTGATAAATAGATCGAGTAAGTTTCCATGTCTTGTGGGTTCTTTTGCATGCTGAACTAAGTAGTTGTCATCGAGAAAATCAATTAAGCGACTACCTATATGGCCATGTTCAAGGGTCATCCAATTAATGTCAGTAAAATTGAAATCACCCATTATCAATAAGTCCCGATTGCAGAAACTAGACAGTTCTTGAAACAACAGTTTATCTTCTGCTAATGATAATGTCTTTGGCCTACATATTACACCTACATTAATTTTTTTTCCATTTGTTTGGGTTAATTCTACCCACAAACTATCGTATGCATACTATTTCACTTTTTCTAAAACACAAGCATGGACATTGTTTTTAACGTACAACAGGATACCCCTTCCTTTCTCGTGGATTCTATCCTGATGAAAATGTTTAAATCCCTCAAAGTTAAATTCAGCTTCAAACTCTTTACCTTTTAACCATGTCTCGGTTATTCCTATCATATCAAGGTTTTCGCTTTTTACATACGCCTGTATTTCATGGAATTGCTTCCCAATACTACGAACACTAAAGTACATGGTTTTAAGAGACTCGTGATTATTTCTTTCTGACACGTTTTGAGTTTCAATAGCATGCCTTAAATTATATATATTTCTTCTTT
>NC_134779.1:69093643-69098643 GCF_046742065.1 Oratosquilla oratoria
AAATGTGTGACAATATCTACTCGGATTTTGCTGATGCTTCTCTGTTCCTGGAACTTTCTTTATATATATATATATATATATATATATATATATGTATATATATATATATATATACATATATATGTACATATATACATATATATATATATACATATATATGTACATATATTTGTATATATATATATATTATATATATATATATATATATATATATATATATATATATGATGGTAGTCCGTCGATTACGACGATGACAGCTTAATCTCAGGTTTTCTGACGGGGAGGTTCGTCAACGCCTGTTATGGGTTCGGAGGTGGCTTATGAGGCCAATTCTCGAACGGCAGACGTGGGGGCAGTGGGGGCAGGGGAAATATTCATTGCTTGGAGGCTGTGATGACGTGGCCTTGCGCCTCGCTCTTGCCTTCCTGGCGTTTTCCCTGCGTTGGTCTTCAAAAACGGTCTGGGCCTGCAGGGTGATGGAACGCCACTGAGGTCTGTCCAAAGCTTCGGTTTCAAGCTTTTTGGGTGGAATGTTAGTATGGGTGAGGTGTGTCTTCATGCAGTCTTTAAAGCGCTTGCGTGGTCTACCTGTGTTTCTCTTCCCTGAGCTAAGTTCTCCATACCAGAGTTGTTTGGGGAGGCGGTGGTTATCCATTCGAATGACATGTTCCACCCATCGGAGCTGACTTTTGAGGATCATGGCCTCGATGCTGGTCATCTCTGCACGGTCGAGCACCTCAAGGTTTGTGACTCGGTTTTGCCATTTGATATTTAGAATGGATCTTAAGCTGCGCATGTGAAAGCACTCTAGCTGCTTCAGGTATCGTCTGTACAGGGTCCATGACTCACAGCCATAAAGAAGGCTGGTAAGGACCACAGCCCTGTACACTTTCAGATTGGTAGAAAGTCTGACGTTTCGCTGGTTCAGGACTCGTGTTCTGACCTGGCCAAGTGCTTGGCTGACTTTGCAGATTCTGGCACTGATTGCTTTGTCCAGGCTACCGTCGTTGCTAATAGTGCTGCCGAGATATTTGAACTCCTTCACATTTTTCAGTTGAGTTCCCTCAATGGAAATAGAGGGAGGCTGGGAGGTAGAGGTGGGTGCTGGTTGAAAAAGCACCTCTGTCTTTCCAAGGCTGATGGTAAGGCCAAAGAGGCGGGCACCCTCAGCAAACTTATCAACGATTAGCTGTAGGTCAGATTCCTTGTGGGCCATGAGGGTACAGTCATCAGCAAAAAGTGCCTCAAGAATGAGTTTCTCAGTGGTCCTAGTCTTTGCGTTCAGTCGACGAAGATTGAACACAGAACCTTCAGATCTGAATCGCAGATATACCCCAAGGTCCAGGTCCCTGAAAGCATGGTTGAGCACACAGGTGAAGAACAGATTAGAGAGGATCGGGGCCAGGACACATCCCTGTTTGACGCCATTGCTGAAGTTGAAGGGCTCCGACACCTCTCCGTCTCACAGCACCTGCCCGGTCATGTCGTCATGGAATTGTCTAATAAGATTGACGAATTTTTCTGGGTATCCGAGCTTGGACAGAATGACCCAGAGGGCCTCCCTGTTCACTGTGTCGAATGCCTTGGTGAGGTCAATAAAGACTGCGTACAAGTCCATGTTTTGTTCAATGCATTTCTCTTGCACTTGGCGCATGACAAAGATCATGTCAGCCGTACTGCGGTTTGGTCGAAATCCGCATTGTGCTTCTAGCAGGTTGTCTTCAGAGACATGGATAACGAGATAGTTGACCATGACTCTTGTCAGGATTTTCCCCCGCAATGGGGAGAAGAGAGATACCTCTATAATTTCCACAGTCTGTCTTACTGCCCTTGTTCTTGAAGAGAGAGATGACGGTGGCATTTCTGAGTTCTTTGGGTATCTCTTCACCTTCCCAGATGTTGGTAAGGAGGGAGAAGAAGGATTCCAGGGCAACGGGTCCAGCTGACTTAAAGATTTCAGCTGGGATCCCATCCATGCCAGGGGCCTTGCCTGAATTGGTCTGGCTAATGGCCTTCATAACTTCTTCCATCATTGGTGGAAGGTCGAGGCAGTGGACTGTGGGTTTCTGGGTGATGAGGTCGAGGGCATGATATTCTACTGTTGATGGCCGGTTAAGTGGAGTGCAGAAATGCTCTGTCCATCGCACGTTGATGCTTCTCTTCTCTTTCAGTAGGGTGGAGCCGTCTACTGTCAAGAGAGGAGCGGTACACGGCTTCATGGGTCCATAGACCTCCTTTATGGCACTGTAGGTCATTTTGGAGTTCTGGGTGTCAGCGTATCTCTGGACCTCCTCTGCCTTGTCCTCCCACCACTTGTCCTGCATCTTTCGGAGCGTTGTCTGGGCCTGTCTCTGGAGGTGCTTAAAACTATCATGCTTGGAGGTGGAGGAAGGGTCGTTCTGCCATTCAATAAAGGCCTTCTGTTTGTTGTCGAGGAGTGACTTTATGGTCTCATCATTCTCATCAAACCAGTCTTGATGGATTCTCTTCCTGGAACCAATGGTGGCCCTGTCTGACTCCGTCACCAGAGACTTGAACTGCTCCCATTGTTGTGTCGAGCAGCTAGTCAAGGGTCCGTAAACAATTAATCGGTCGTTCAGGTCATTCGCAAATTCATTACATTGCTGGGAGTTCTTAAGTCGAGCGACGTTGTATGCTGGCTTAATGGTTTTCGGCATTTTACGGTGTGGTGGGATGATGTGTAGTGATAAGATGCATCTGACTAGACGATGGTCTGTCCATCATTTTGGACCGCGCATTGCTCTTGTGATCTTCACATCGCGGATATCTCTCTGGGGGTAGATAACGAAGTCGATCAAATGCCACTGCCTAGATCTGGAATGTAACCAGGTCGTCTTATACTTGCCTGCCTGTCTAAACAGGTTTTCGTAATAGCGAGTTGGTTTTCAGTGTACATACTCAGGAGCATTAGGCCGTTGGAGTTTAACCTTTCTATGCCATGTAGTCCCAGCACACTATTCCAGTTGTTGTAATTCACTCCAACTCTGGCGTTGAAGTCGCCCAGCAGAAAGAGTTTGTCGCTAGGGGGGACGTCTTTCACTAAGGTGTTGAGCTCTTCATAGAAGGCTTCTTTCGCTTCGTCGCTACTTGTAAGGGTGGGGGCGTAAGCGCTGATGATCGTGGCATGTCGGGAACGGTCAAGATGGAAGCGAATGTTGGAAGGTCGGGTAACTGTTTTAGGAGTGAGGTTTTGATGGCGAGTCCTACTCCATGTATTCTGTCTTCGTCTTTGTTCTTGCCTTTCCAAAAGAAAGTGTAACCACCTTTCCGTTCTGCAGCTGATCCATCCTCAGGAAGTCTGGTTTCACTGAGGGCCACCATGTCGATGGGGTAGCGGGCCAGTTCTCTTGCGACGAGGGCTGTTCTCCTCTCAGGCCTTGAGGAGTTTTCTCTATCCATGAGGGTGTGCACGTTCCATGTGCCAAGTATTAGGTTCTTTCTTTTTTGTTTTCGACCGCTTAAAGGGCAAACTGCCAGTCGCGGTATACTGGTCAGTTTATAAGGACAAGTTTTGGTTGGGACACCTTTTCTAGTCCCCTCCGTCATGTGAGGGTGAGCAGTACTACGCTAAAAAGGCTGCTCAGTCGCCTGGGGGAACACCGAACTCCACTGTTGTCCCGGGGTCAGAAGAAGAGCGACTATTGCTGCCAGGCCGCCTACGTGCAGGGTTCTGACTACAACTTCCAGAGGTCGCCTCCACCTGTTGCTTCGCCCGTTCCCCATTGCCGCAGGGCTTTTGGTGAAAGGATTGATGGGGGAGGGGGGAGAGAGGGTGCCACCTGAGAGGAAACACCTGTGCGGGAATGGTTTTAAGTGGGAAAGTCGTTGCACGGGGGCAATCTCACCCTCTCAGCCTCGGGAACCAGGGTCCGGTGGTGCGGAGGCCGTCACAACCAGGGGCTCTTTAAGCTGCAGTGGATGACCACGACGCCTTCTGTGCCTTGCCGTGCTCTCAACGTTCCACGACGCCTGCAGTCGCCGCCTTAATGACCGTTGGGACAACAAATTGACCTCTTCCGCTCATTCTGCCGACGGCAGTCTTCACATGCTAGGGTAGGCATACCCTTAATAACTCACCGGAGAGTTTCAAACCCAACCGGTTATCCTCACCTTATTTAGCCCGTCTGCCAAAACGGTTACCGGGGTGTGGCCGCTGCGCATGCTACCGCTTCTAGGAGCCAAAGGTGAGAGCTGGGTGTCAGGTGGGAACCAAGGTAGTCGGAGCTATCCAAATGGGACATGGCAGCCCCTTCTACAGAGGTACTATCCCTACCTAAAACACCCCAAACACCCCAAACATCCCAAACACCCATATATATATGTATACATGTATATATATGTATATATATATGTATATATATATGTATATATATATATGTATATATATATATATATATACATATATATATATATATGCTGGTACATTGTGACAAGTTGATGAAGGTGGAAAAAGAAGTCACGGGTCTAGTTACGAGTTTCTGCGTTTATTCTTGACCGGTTTCGCTCTATGCTTCTTCAGAGGAATGTGATTCTGGGGTGAAGCTGGCGGTATACATATTATGAATTGGACCGCGTTCCCTACTTGGAGGTGGGCTCCGTTTTGTTGTATAATAATTTAAAACTTTTAATACAATGTACAATAATTTACAATTTTTAATACAGTGTACAACAATTTAATTTTTTTTGTGATGTACCTATTAAACAATGGCAGTTAGATACATCTCTGGTGTGTGTGGAATGTTGACCGAGGGTGTAGCAGTGTAAGTGAAGTGAAGTGAGTAGTGTAAAAAATGTGGAAAACCCGAAAAGTGTCACAAGATAACTTATAATATAAAATAATATAAAGATAACAAATCCAGACAAAATGACATATAATAAAATAAGATAAAACAAAAAGAAAACAAGGTGATAATTTGAAGTGACGTGACATCACATCGTATGTTGTTGTATGACATAAGATGTTATCAAAAACACATGGT
>NC_134779.1:69106143-69108643 GCF_046742065.1 Oratosquilla oratoria
TTTACATACATACATATACTTATACATATACATATACATATACATATACATATACATATACATATACATATACATATACATATACATATACATATACATATACATATACATATACATATACATATACATATACATATACATATACATATATATATATATACATATACATATACATATACATATGCATATACATATGCATATGTATATACATATACATATATATATACATATACATTTACATATACATATACATATACATATACATATACATATACATATACATATATATAGATATACATATACGTATATACAATACGTCACGCCAGTCAATCCTGAAAAAATTGAATTTTATCATATATTACAAGAGAAAAAAGACCAGTCACTTGTTATTGAGGAACGTCCCCCGCATTGAGAGAGACACTTCAAAAGTCACATGTTGTATGTAGGTTCACTTATAACGGAGGGAACTGTGAACCCCTCCCGTCCAACTACATCGGCATGACGACTATGAGGTTGTCTTGCCGCATAAGTTACCATCTATCAGCAGGGAAGAACCATCTCAATAAGGTGCATAAAATTGGCCTCACTAGGATAATATTGGAAGAAAATACCGATATTTTATGTGAATGTAAAGATGGACGTCGTCTGCTATTAGTGGAAGACTTGAATATCAAAGAATCAAATTCAAATCTGAGCGTACAAGTGCTGGACCTGCAAGATTTACCTAGCATGCGAAGATCAAGACTCAATCAGGATTGACCAATCATGTTTGAGTATGAGAGCGCTCGGCACAGGTGACATGAATATAAGCTTTCACATCAGCCACCAACACATTCTAACCTTTGACACCATAGAAAATGGATCTCTACATGGCTACTCAGAAGGGTTAAGAAACCCAAAATCGTAATTTAGCTGTTTCCAAATGAATTATTACGGAAACCTTATCCATAACCTGCCAGAAGAAACAAAAACATTTCTAAGACGAAAAGAAAATGTTCTGAAGAAAATCTGTAATACAGAACTCGGAATTACTTTTAATTATATATACATACATATATATATATATATATATATATATATATATATATATATATATATATATATATATATACATATACATATATATATATACATACATATATATACCAAGGCTTTTTCCCCCTTACAAGGGTGGCAGCCAAAAAGAAAAAGGCATAAAATCATTCCCACCCATTCCATCCCTAAATACACTCCACTCCACTCCGCCCTCCCTCTTATCTTAGCACCACCTGGATGACGGGTCATCCCTGCAACCTGTCCACTGCCCTGGGTCAGAGGCAGTGTCGCAAGGCACAGCACATCCACAGCAAGGCCGCTTCATTAAATCGGCGGCCCCCCTCTCCGTCCCCCCATGCAGAAAAGGAGAAGACGGGGAGAAATCCCCTCGGGCTGTGTCAAATTTTGCTCACACATACTACCTCACTCCCCATCTCCCCACCCATTCCACCTCATGTACCACAACGTCATCTATATACAACCATTCTCCATTCACCCCTGTCTTCTGTCCTCTCCCGTCCTTCTTCAACAGACATTCACCTCTTCCCCAAAGCCCCCTTCACACCATCCATCCATCTAATCCTAGGACGTCCCCTCATGTTCACTCCCTACACATCTGCCTTTCATACCTCTTTTACTAGTCTTTTTTCATTCATTCTTTCCATGTGTACAAACCATCCTAATACTCTTTCGTCAACCCTATCTCCCAACAAGCTTTCCACCCCTGTTCTCCTCCTCACCTACTCATTTCTCACTCTATCCCTCAGTAACCCCTATCATACTTCTCAGACACCTCATCTAAAACACATTCAAACTCCTTCTCTCTTCCTCTCTTATGTTCCATGTTTCTGCCCCCATACAGTGCTGTTGGCACAATCACTCCTTCATACAGCCTCTTCTTAGCATCCATTCCCCAATGTCTATTCCTCATTACACTTTTTAATACCCCGAGGCATTTACTCGTTTCTCTCAATCTACATTCTACCTCCATCTTCACTCTACCTTTTCCTGCCACATTTGCACACAAGTATCTAAAACTATCCACTTCCTCCAGTCGCTCACCCTTAATGCTCACTTCCAGTCTGCTGCCACTTTCACCCCTTGTACATCTCATCACCTTACTTTTACCCACATTTATCTTCAGCTTTCTTCTTTCACACACTCTCCCAAACTCTGTCACCAACTTCCTCAATCCCTCCTCCGATCCTGCCACAAGCGCAGTGTCGCCCGCAAACAACAGCTGGCTCACCTCCCATTTTTCTCAATATTCTTTAACCATCTCCAATCCCTGACCCACTACCCTTGCATTTACCTCTCGCACCATCCCATCCATGTATAAGTTGAACAGCCAGGGAGACATAACACATCCCTGACGAAGTCCAACCTTTACCTCGAACCACTCACTCTCTCCATTTCTAATCCTGACACATACTCTGCTACTCTCGTAAAAACTCTTGACAGCTCC
>NC_134779.1:69121143-69123643 GCF_046742065.1 Oratosquilla oratoria
TCAAAGCTTTCAGCTCATAAATGACCTGAGCGTTGAGAATTCCAGCATAATAAGCTTTAAGGCTTCGCACTTAGAAAAAGAAACGATCTCTCGACGTTATCAAACTCGAATCTGTTTCAATCATAGAAATGTGTTATTGAATTGTAGTTGTAGGGCACCAGAACTCATACTTGTTCTATTATGTGTTCCAACGTCAACACTAATATGTACATATACATTATATATATATATATATATATATATATATATATATATATATATATATATATATATATATATATACACACACAAGTCCTTAATTTTGTACGTCATTACGGATTCAGACGCGTTTTCAAGGCTTCCGGAAGTGGCAAATGATGTGAAGCAAAACATGTTATTTTAGTTATATAATATATGTTGTTCAGGAAATGTCTCGAAAGCTGAGTTTCACCTTTATACAGCTCTTCAAGCAAAGGAGAGAGAGGATTCAAGGGAGGGTGGACTGATTGCCCTCTAGAACAACAGAATGTAGTCATTTCACCTTGCCAACGTTTTGCTCCACACAGAGGACAAATTACATCTCCTAGATTTCTAATGTGATGTTGTTCGATTTCATCCTCCGTGGTCAAGCCACCCAACGTATCCACTAATGGAGGCAGACATTCCTTAGTACTTTTTCTGACCCAAATTTTCCGTGCATTTTCATCGATGTATTTTGTCCCATTGATTTTGGCCTCTCGTTTCTCCTCACGAATACGGTCCTTTTCCCCTTTCTCCCTTTTCTTTCTCTCTTGAGTTGCTATCCTGAGACGTTTCTTGTCTCCCCTCTCAGCTAATTTAGTCAACCTAATTTGTTTCCGCTCCTCGATTTTTTTTTCTCTCCTTTGGTTCGCCAACTCCCTGTCACGATTACTAAGAGTCAAAATATCTGAGGGCTCATCGAGACTTTCAGGTTCGACTCCAGCTACCTCAGTCACAATGGTCTGCTTGGTCATAGCGGCATCCCTGCAGTCTGTTGCGGCCTGCATTGATGTGCTCACGGTGGCATCCTGATCTGTCGAGTGAGGATTTTTTTTAGTCTTCTTTGCACGGATAATAAACTGAGCCCGTTTTCTATCCCTTAATCTACGTTTTTCGTCTCTATTTGCTATATCTTGCCGTTGTGCACTAAAAAACTCCTGAAATCGTAAATGGGTGCTAAGTGTGATCTTTTCATCATTTGTATATTTTCTAAGCGCAGCCCAGTAATGCTTTCGAAATTGATCAATATCTTTATATCGCTCTGCAATAAATTTCTCTTTTGACGCTTTATCACGATAACCTCCTGCCGATACAACCTGCTCGTCGAAATAGAAATGGAATACGTAATCGTGATCAGAATATGATACGAAATTGTATTGATTCGGGTAATAATGCCCAGATGATGAGGGCTTTTGGATAGACCCGTCTGATGAGGGCTCTTGGATAGGCCCAGAGGGTTTTTGGATAGGCCCAAGGTTTGGATAAAGCCGCTTATGTTCTTTCTTCAGCCTTCTCATGAGGAATATGTCTGACTTTACCTGTTTCGCATCCACATCCTCTCTCGTTGCAATCCACGCCCAGAAATGGCGATGTTCCTTAACCCGTTGAGCCGATGAACCAACCATAATAACAACTACAGTGGCACGGCAGCCTGATCTCCATGTTGTCAATACTTATAGATCCCCCTCTCCCGGACATATAACATTTTTAAAATGTGTCACCTTTGAAATGGTTTACTACTAAGTAGAATAGAATATTATCGAAACATAATTTATTATGAGGAATAAAATTCTAAGCGTTATTTTTGCCAGTTTCAGTTTTTGTCTAGTATATTTCAGCGTGACGTCATGTCGCACGGTTCTGAAAACATTTCACATAATCACAATTAAATGGGCATAATTTACCCATGACATTAGGTTATTTTAATAAAAGAGTATTATAAAAACCTAAATGAATATGAAGAATAAAATATTAAGCATGATTTTTGCCAGCCTAGCATAATTTTTAGTTGTCTAACACATTCCCGTGTGACGTCATGTCGCGCGGTCGTGAAAACATTTCACTTAATTATACTAAAATGGGCTGGTTTGACGTGTGAACAGGTTTTCAAACACGTTTGACAAACCGTTTATCCACGGCTTAACGATGATCGTCCATGGCTCAACGATGATCGTTCTTGACTCAACGATGATCGTCCATGGCTCAACCATGATCGTCCATTGCTCAACGATGATCGTTCACGGCTCAACGATGATCATCCACGGCTCAACGATGATCGTCTACGACTCAACGATGATCGTCCATGGCTCAACGATGATCGTCCACGGCTCAACGATGATCGTCCATGGATCAACAATGATCGTTCTTGACTCAACGATGATCGTCCACGGTTTATCTATGATCGTCCACGGCTCCACGATGATCGTCCACGGCTCAACGATGATCGTCCATGGCCTAACGATGATCGTCCACGGCTCAACGATGATCGTCCACGGCTCAA
>NC_134779.1:69128643-69131143 GCF_046742065.1 Oratosquilla oratoria
ATTTTTTTGCGTTTGATGCACTCATAAAGTTTTCTCTTACGTCCGGCATGCACGTGAGTATGTGGTGTGAGGAAGTTCAGCCTGCACGACTGGCAGTGGCCTGAGCCTTAAAAAGTAAAGGACATGTACACGCTAGTTTGCCGCGTTCACTAATTTGCCGTGTGGAATTCACATCTATTTTTCAGTGAAGATATATTTGAAGATATTAGCCATGCCTCAGCTATCCAAACAAAAGGCACACTTGCAGAAGAGAACGTCTACATTAGCAACTCAAGGGGAGAAAGAAAGAACCCCAGCATCAACTTTGTTATCACCACCTCCGCCACCACCACTAGTACTCCCTCCAGCAGCTCTCTCCCTGCCATCTACATCCACATCCTCAGCACCTGATCCTCTGTCCTCTACACCTATATCAGACACGTTGTCTCTACGCAAACAGCTGTTTGCTAACAAGTGGCTACAAGGATGCCTCCTTGTTGCAACACCTTGGGTTTAGAGTCTCAAACCTCACAGTGATGTCCCTGATGCAGCAAGAGCCTGTTCCAACACCAGAAAGGAAACCCAAGAAAAGAAAGAGAGCTGAATCCCAGCAATCAGACTACCTTGCTGGGTCATTCTAGACCAAGAACTCAAACTTTGCGACAAAGAGTGAGGTGGCGCCTTATGAGACCCTCACTTTGAGTGAATAATATCCTACACTGTAGGAGGGTACAAAGTGCCTGAGTTACTTGAAAGATGCAAAATCATCATGAAAATACAATGGAACCTGTTTTCAATGGGTCTTAGGAGGTCCAATGTAAAATTTAGTCAAACTAAGAAAAAAAAAACTTTAAAACTCGTTTTTGAAAAATGTAAGTTTTTGATACACAAAGTCTACCTCCTCCCTCAATTTTCTACCGATTTTAGCATATGAGGTCTCTATTAATAGCTAGATAAATGAGAAAAAACTAAATAGAGAGTTTTTTTGCATATGTTAAATAGAATACTTTTTAATAACGTGTCAAATTCAAATTTTTGCGTTTTTTTCGATAATTTTTTTTTTCCTCGGCGTTAAACAAAGATATTAAAAAAAAACTTTCTATTTTGTTTTTTTGTATATGTAGAAGATTCTTTTGCTGTAAAATGGAAGACATCGAATAAAAATTGTATTAGGTTTCATTGCTAGGACGGTTACGAAAAAAAGGGCAGAAATAGTTATCAAACTCTCTCTGGCATTTACTGGTTTCATTCTTGACTGTGTGGTACAGTTTTGATGTCCATCGTATAGAATGGATATTAATTCAGTACTACTGTTCTGTTTGTGTGTTTTCCCTCTAGTACTCTTGCAACCTGCCACGATGTCGTCATACATATGTATGTATATATATATATACACACACACACACACACACACACACATATATGTATATATATATATATATATATATATATATATATATATATATCTGTATATATATATACACACACACATATATATATATATATATGTATATACATATACATATATATGTATATATATATATATATATATATATATATATATATATATATATATATGCATATACCTAAGGTGTTTGTGTATTCAAGTTCCAAACCACCTGTATAGCGTCTTTGACGGCCCCGTTGTTCCTGTTAACTTTAATCTCACTTCGGAGCTGACTTCGACCAGGGTTAGGAGTATCTTAAGTTTGCGACTTGGTTAAAGCAACAAAGTTACCAGAAAGTTTCCTTTTGATATCTCAAGAGGTAACGCCAATGACATTACCAACGAGACTACAGTTATCAGTTGATTTTGGTATTTCCATATACACAAAGCGAGGCAAAACGATGCGATGTGAAGCTGGGCGGGTTGAGGTGAGGTGAGGTGAAGCGAGGAGAAGCAAGGCGAAACGAGGCGAGGCGATGCGATGCGATGCGATGCGATGCGATGCGATGCGATGCGATGCGATGCGATGCGATGCAAAGCGAAGCGAGGCGGGGCGAGGCGAAGTAGGGCATTGCAAACCGAGGTAAGGATCGTGCGAGGTGGAGAAAGAAACAAGATACAGAAAGATAAGATGTGAAGCGAAGCGAGGCGAGTAACGAGATAAAGTAGCATAACAGCCAAGGCGAGGATAGGCTGGACAGCATGAGATAAGCTGAATAGAACTTGAGCGAACTGGCGATGTGAAGCGAAGCGAACAGAGATAAGGGAAGCATAGAGAGCCTAGGCAAGGAATAGAGACGTTGAATAATGTGATATAAGGTGAGAAGAGGCAAAACAAGGCAAAGATAAGCGAAGCAAGGCAAAGCAAATCGAATCGAGCGTAGCAAAACTAAGTGAAACAAGACTAAGCGAGGCAAAACAAAGCAAAACAAGGCGAGGCGAAACTAATTGAAGTAAGGTGGAGCTATGCAAAGCAAGGCGAAATAAAGCGAATCAGATCGAAGTAATGTGGAGCAAAGCGAAGCAAGGAGAGCAAAGTAAAGCAAGGCAATGAGTGGAAAACAAAAACAAAAA
>NC_134779.1:69146143-69148643 GCF_046742065.1 Oratosquilla oratoria
GGCCAAAATGTCTCCGGTCGGTATTTTCTTTTTTTGTAATCCTTTGTAGATTATTTTAGAATGTCTTTTGTAAAATATTTAAGGTGAAAGAAAAGAGATTAGTTGACATTTACGAAAGTTTTCAACAATACCCAAATAGAATGAGACAAAATGAAAAATACCTCATAATACCTTATGTATTTCATACGGCTAATATTAATTTCATTTTACAATAAATATTCACCAAGATAAAACAAACAGATATAATGAAGATACCAAGACGGTGATAGTTTTGATATTCCTTTGAAATATCTTCATTTTTATTAATCTATTATTTCCTATTTACTCATTTATACATTTTTAGCTATTCATTTATTCATGCATTTTCTATTTATTAATTTATTTATATATTTACTTATTCATATAGTAATTTAGTAATTTATGAATCACTGAATCACTCAATTATTCAATCATTCAACCATTTATTCATTTATTCACGTTTTTATTTTTCTTTCTTTCATTTATCTATTTATTCGTTTATTCTTATGCATTTATTTGTTTATCTGTTCACTCGTATTTATTTATTTGTTCATTTATATATTTACTTGTTTATCTATTTATGTATAGTATCGATGAATAACTTATAGGTTTATATATCTATCTATTAATTCATTTATCTTCTTTATTCATTTACTTGTGCATTAATTGAGTAATTAATTGAAATACTTATTTACTTCCTTCTTTTGAGCTTCTAAGTCATAGTCACTTCCTCGCTGTTGACAAATGATCTCATTCAGCTCGGAGGCTACTGTCTTCCCGTCTTAAGTTGACGCCAATCTCTTACGCCTTCCTTACTGTATGATACTTTATCCTTTTAACCTGTGATTAATTAACTCCTAGCTGTCAACAAACGATTTTATTCAGCCCTGGAGGCAGCTCCTGCAGATCAGTCGGGTTCAGAGGTGAGTGATAGAATCACGGCAAGTCGAAACTCAAAGTGCGTTTCACGGCCCAATAGGTATCCAGTCCATCCAATTCAATCATTTCATATAGCCGCAGCCCGCAACGCTGAAGTGCACGCACACAAACACACACATACCGTTCGCGGCCGCCACTACGACGGTCCGGGTTCGAATCCCGCCCAGGGCTGAAATCATTTCAGTATCGCTGCGCTGCGTGTCTTTACTTCAACTCTCGTGGGCGGGGAGTTGGTGTGTGTGTGTGTGTGTGTGCGTGTAAGGTCACAGCGCTACTCATACATCAGTCATATATGAGCTCTGAGCTATCTTCTCGGAGGGAAAAAGCTGACGATCACGAGTCCAACACGTATCTTTTAACAACTATTTTAGCTCAGTATTCGTAAACGAAACACCTCAAAGTGAACTCCAAACTGAAACCTCTGAAAAGCCTAGGGTAAACTTACTACGGGAAACATAACAAAAGAAAAAATTAAAAGGTGTATAGAGAAACTCAAAGTTAATAAAAAAAAACAGGGCCTAATGGATGGTAACCAAGAAATTTAAAGGAAAAGAAAAATGAGATTGTTGTTCCATTAGGATTATTAAAAAAAAAAAAAAAAAAATCCATCATATCCGGAGATGTGCCAAGAGAATGGAAGCTAGCTAACGTTACTCCAATATTCAAAAAAGTTGACAAAAGAAACTAAATAACTACAGGCCTATAAGCTTGACTTCAATCATAGGAAAAACAATGGAAACTATATTCAGAAATGCTATCAAACATCACTTAGAAAGCAACTGTTTGATAGATAATAGCCAGCATGGATTCAGACGGAAACATTCATGCGAGACTAACTTACTCGGATTCTACAACACAATCATCTCGAATTATGACAAAAGAAACAATATAAGTTTAATATACTTAGAGTTTGCAAAAGACTTTTATACCATTCCCCGTGAAAGGCTACTTACTGAATTAGCTTCACACGGAGTAAGTGGTAACTTATTAAGTTGGACTAGAAATTGGTTGAATGAACAAAAACAGAGTTGTTCTAAATGGCAAAGCTTCTAGATGGAAAAATGTTTCGAGTGGAGTTCCTCAGGGTTTCCGTTCTTGGAACACTTCTTTTCGTAGTATATATAAGTGATATAGACCACGGATTAAAGTATATTATCAGAAAATTTGCTGATGATACAAAATTGTGCGGAATTTCAAATGATCATTTAAATCAATTAGATATTCAAGAAGATTTAGATAAATTACAGCAATGGTCTGAAAAGGGGTTAATGAAATTTGACATAAGTAAATGGAAGGTTATGCACATAGGTAAAAATAACAGTAAGTACGATTAAAAGTTATTTGGAAATTCGTTAACAAAAGTGGATAGTGAGAAGGATCTCGGCGTAATCATCAGTAACGATCTCAAATCATCTAAGCAGTGTACTTCAGCCCCTAAGAAAGCAAATAAGATTCTAGGACTGATTGCGCGATCTTTTGACAAGCTATATCAATCGTTAGTTTGTCCACATTTGTTATATGCTTTTTCCTTATGGTCACCGAA
>NC_134779.1:69158643-69161143 GCF_046742065.1 Oratosquilla oratoria
GGACACCTCCATTTCCTTGACGTCCTCGTCACAGAACAATAGACAGGCTTCCTAACAACAGTTTACACAAAACCAACAAATCCTGGACTCTGCCTGAATGGAAAGAGTGAGTGCCCTTCCCGTTACTTACACTCCACCATCGGCGCATATGTCAGGAGGGCTCTTTCACACTGCTTCACATGGAGAAATACACACCAGGAACTGGAGAAGTAAACTCAGGTCCTGGTTAATAACGGATACACAAATTCAGATGTAACACACATCACAAAAAAGATCCTAGACAAATGGTACACAAAAGAAGATAACCCGACACCTAACAACAAAATTCCATCAAGTTATATTACAAAAATCACATGTCAACAGAATACAAGACAGACGAAAAGATATTAAAAGAAATCATAAACAAGAACATACAAACAACAGACCCCAAAAAACAAATCCAACTCATCATCTATTACAATACTAAGAAAACAGCCCAATTGATTATCCGTAACCAACCTACCATCATAAAAACACCATTGCAAGAAGACCACGTTGTATACCAATACAAATGCAATAGTGAGGCGTGTGGACCTCACAACTACATTAGTATGACAACAACACAACTAACACGAAGACTAACATGCCACCTGTCCAACGGATCAATCAAGTCACACTATACCTCTTCCCACAACAAAACATTAACAAGAAAAGTCCTAGACAATAATACAACAATCATAGACAGGGAATCGGATCCCCGACGGCTACTGTTCCTGGAAGCCATATACATACTAAGTAACCATTCTAACATCAACATCCAGATTGAAGACCTGCGCGTCTTACCATCCATGAAGAGACTGAACACAGACAGAAACACCACAAGCACTGGGAAAGGTCTTCCAGACACCCAGTAACTCGGATCCAATATTGGCCCAAGGCAACCAATCAGAGGAGACCCCTTCCTGCAGGAAACCCTATGATCCTTACTCCAAGTATAAATAAGACATCCACAGACCCTGCACATCTGGACAGAATCAACAGAATCAACTCAGCGCTCGTAGAGGTCGGACGTCTCTTCAACCAGCTCTCTCAACAAGCTCCAAGAATCTTCGCCGGCCGGTGGTGGCTGGGAGATATATCTCCTAGCTGCTGCCGGTCTGGCATGGCCGACCTCTACGTTGACGTCGGCAGGCGGGTTTACACCAAGACAAATACACACACACATTTCCCAAGTCACGTAAATCTCTGTTTTCAGAGTAGTGCTTGGAAGAAAAGAGGCACACGCACACTTTCTCGCTGGCAAAGCAGAGGCCCAAACCGTCTCTCTCAGAACGCCCAATCTGATCGCAGGCTGGTTGACGGAGAGACATGGGACACCTCTCTGTCCAACCGGCCCGCAACCTAACGCTGGCCTCTCGCTGACGCTGGTGAGCGAGTTTACACTTCTGACATTTACACACAATTCCCAATCGCGTAATTCTCTGTTTTCAGAGTTGTGATTGGAAGGAAAGAGACCATACAACACCCGCCCGTCTGCCCCTCCCTCGCACCGCCACTGAATCGACTCTTCCGGAATCCAAACCCAGCCTGGGGATAAACAGGCAACGCTCGCCCCACCTGTGGCTCATCAGGAACGCGCTCGCCAGCGGTGGCGGCGAGGAGTTATCTCCTTGCGGCTGCCGTTCTGGTTACAGATCTCTTCGTTGACGTCGGCAGGCGGGTGTACACCGCCCGTCTGCCCCCCCTCGCACCGCCACTGTATCAACTCTAAAGGACTTCAAACCCAAAACCTGGGGATAATCAGGGTACGCTCGCCCCACCTGTGGCTTATCAGGACGCACTCTACACGCGGGAAGTGAAATCAACTCACTTCTCGTAAGATACACACATACACCTCTCACGAACAGAGCCACAACACACGCACAAACATCTACACTTACTTTTTCTTCGACTAAAATTCGCTTCCTTTCTAACTTTCTCTTCTACTACATCTTCTCATTTCAGTTTACCTCCCACTAAAGATTTTTCCGTTTTTCCACCTTTTTCTACTACTACGCCTCCTATCATTTTCTAAACTTTCGTTGGTGATCCTAATCCTAACCCCGGTGTCAAGCGCTGCCCTCCAAGCTCCCGGTCCACTTCTCCTAAGCCACGACAACAAATAAGCCCCTAATCGCTCGCAATTCGCCCGGTGGCAATAGCCCTCTTTTATACACTACTATCTTTTCATTTTCCTACAGACATTCTTCCCCTCCCACAAAACCCGATCCCGCGCAAGCGAGGTGGTCTTTCCTTGGAATCCAGAATCCAGATCGCCAAGAAGATGTAACCAGGAAGTTCCGAAACGTCGGCAACAATAGGAGAGCTATTAAGATACATCAAATCAAAAGATAAAAAGATTAAGGGTTGTATTGAAGCTACACGCAATGAAATAATCAACAGTGAATCCTCTTTAGCCTTCAACCTCGTATGTTTACAAGAGAATATATATATACATATACATATATACTGTATATATATA
>NC_134779.1:69163643-69168643 GCF_046742065.1 Oratosquilla oratoria
ATATATATATATATACATATATATATATACATATACATATATATACATATATATACATATATATATATATGTATATATATATGTATATATATTTATACATATATATATACATATGTACACACACATATATATATATACATATACATATATACGTATATATATATATACATATATATGTATACATATATATACATTACAAATATATATATATATATACATATATACATATATATATATATATATATATATATATATATATATATATATATATTTAGAGAGAGAGAGAGAGAGAGAGAGAGAGAGAGAGAGAGAGAGAGAGAGAGAGAGAGAGAGAGAGAGAGAGAGAGAGAGAGAGAGAGAGAGAGAGAGAGAGAGAGAGAGAGAGAGAGAGAGAGAGAGAGAGAGAGAGAGAGAGAGAGAGAGAGAGAGACGGCAACTATTTACAATCAACGAAAAAGAGAAGTAAAGAGAGCAGCATTCTCTTGCAAGTCGTCAATCAGACAAGGGAAATGCGACGTCAGTCTCGCCGCATTAAAACATTACATCGACTTGTATTTGACAAATGGCTTTTGATTTTGCACAGCGTGTGGAGAATACAAGTTGGACAGTTGGCCAGTTGCTCCGTTGGTCCGTTGGTCCGTTGGCCCGTTGGTCCGTTGGTCCGTTGGTCTGTTGGCCCGTTTGGTTATTGGTCCATTGGTTCATTGGTCTATTGGCCCGTTGGCTCGTTGGTTTGTTGGCCTTTTGACCCGTTGGGTAGTTGGATCGTTGGCCCGTTGGCCCGTTGGCCCGTTGGCCCGTTGGCCCGTTGGCCCGTTGACCCGTTGGCTCACTGATCTATTGTTTCATTTGTTGGTTGGTCCAATGGCCCATTGGCCCACTGGCTCGTTGGCCCGTTGGCTCGTTGGCTCGTTGGTTCATTGGTCCATTATTTTGCTCGTTTGTTGTCCCCCCTTTGGTCCATTAGCCCATTGGCCCATTGGTCTGTTGGCATGTTTGTCCCTTGGGCCGATGGTCCTTTGGTCCGTAGGTCTGTTGGCTCGTTGGTCCGTCCGTTGGCTCATTGGTTTGTTGGCCCATTGGCCCGTTGTGTCGTTAGCTCGTTAGGTCGTTGGTGCATTGACCTATTATCCCACTGTTTTGTTGGTTCTTTGGCCATTTGGCCCATTGGTCCGTTGGCCCTTTGGTCTGCCGGCTTGTTGGCCTGTTGGCCTGTTGGCCTACTAGCCTGTTGACCCGATGCCTCATTGGCCTGTTGGTCCGCTGGCACGTTGGCTCGTTGGCCCGTTGGCTTGTTGGCCCATTGGCTTGTTGGCCCTTTGGCCCATTGGCCCTTTGGATCATTGGCCTGTTGGTCCAATGGTCCGTTGGTCCAATAGGCTATTATCCCGTTGCCCCATTGGCCCGTTGACCCTTTGGTCTTTAGGCCCGTTGGCCCCTTGATCCACTGGCCTGTTCGTTCATTGGCCCATTGGTCCGTTGGTCCGTCGGTCCGATGGTCCGTTGGCCCGTTTGCTTGTTGGTTTTCTGACCTTTTGGCCCGTTGTTCCATTGTTCAGTTGGCCCGTTGGTCCATTGGCTGAGACCAAGTGGTATTATTCGTTTTATAACGGGTGTCCTGGTTGATGGAAATCCCATTACGTCCTTAGTCTGTCTCCTTCAATGGAATATAATCACCTGTCATTAACCATAGAATTGTGTTCATATTGTATAACTATATCAAAGAGATTAAAGCTGAGAGTTAAGCTGAGAGGGCTGAAATTCTTTGATATGATCCACAGAGAGTTTTGGAGAGGAACGACAAGAAAGAAACACAATTTTGGGTCTCAGATTCGGAAGGAATATGACTGATAGCGGAGCGTGGCCCAGTCAGTGAATGGAAAATAGAAAAACAAAGTGTTAGACAGTCAGAGAGAGAAAGACAGAAATAGACAGTCAAACAGGCAAATAAAATGACAATGAGGAGAGGGAGAGGGACAGGAATAGGAGGAAATAGACGGAGACAGGTAGAGAGAAAATGAGAGGGAAAGAGGGGTAGAAAGACGGAAAATTAATCTTTTGGTGTTTAAACATTTTGAAGTCTGATAGGAGCATTATCTTGAACCGGGCATTTCTGGATCAAATTGCATTGCTTTTGCAAATGTTCCGCCATTCAACAATGCACCACTGGGAGTGAAAAAAAGGAAACGCGGGGCAGAAATAAACCAAAGATTCTAATCGTTTCAATTAGCCCCGCATGAGTCACCCAAAATCGAGCCAAACTAAGGAATAAAGACAGAAAACCGTAACAGCTGGGGACTCCAGCTGTTCCCAGCTGTAACACATGGACGACGCAAGTTGCTTCGAGTTGTAATTCGAGGGTGCAAGCTATGTTGTTCTTATAACTGTAACACGAAAGTAGTGAGCTAAATAATTCTAGGTTGTTGCACATAGACACGAACAAGTTACACTAATGCAAAAAATTAATTTTCCTAGACTAGATGCATTTCTCCCAGTTATTAATATACGTAGGAGCAAACTAAGTTTCTTCTAACTGTAAAGCCTAGGGCATAAACTAGTAGTTCTAGTTTTTACACGTGGCTGTAAAACAGTATTTTTAGTGATCTAACACACGAGAATACTCGCTCGCGAGGGATGTCGAGGTGACGACGGTTCAAAACCTGCCGCGAGCGAGTTGCACCAAGGGCATGGTTTATTAAATTCCAATCTACAAAGTCTTCTATGAGGGGCACCGTCCTAGCCTCTTGATGGGGGAGTTTACGATGTTAAACCAAATCATCGTTTAACATACGAACGTCAACTAAGTTCTCAATTGTAGTGGATAGTAAATTGGAACGTCCCTCTATTTCGCGGTTGCTCTCCTCAGTATCGAATTAAAGTGAAATGAGATAGGTCTAGAAAAAAGAGTAATAAATAGCAAATTAAGACGAATACTGTCCGTAAATTCGTGAACGCGCAAGAAGAAAAAAGAAAGAAAATAAAAGAAAATAAGAAGAAAAAAAGGCGCTCCAAACTTCAGCCATTAACGCCCGTCAGCATCTCTACATTTTTTTCGGGCCGTTGCCGTATTGTTTCATACAGTTTTACAGAGGAATCGAGGCCGTGCCCAATAAGCTACGTACTATTATGATACATTCCAGATGCAGTCATTAACACTTAATAAGCAATTGCTGCCAGTAATACTTAGTTAATAACTAACGATTACTTATTATTGATTAATATGAAATAGCATATAAATCACCTGTTCTGATTCAGAAACATCGAAGGGCGTTAGATAGAAACATCTCCCTCAACTCCTCTTCATATTTCTTCAATAACCTCGTCTCTATTTTGATGCGCATCCCCAAGGGGATGGCACTCGGTGTCCGGATTAAGACTAAGATATATATAAGCTTCGTATATGTCTCATTTCTTTTATAAAAGAAGAATTAACAACCGGTGGCTGGTCCCCTTGTCTTCTTCGTACCAACCGGTGACAGAGAAACAGAGCCAGACTAATACAACACAGACAACGGTCCAATCCTTCTTCCTTGAGAGATATATGGGAGGGCCCAAGGACAGTTGCTGACTGCTGTGAGGCTGCGGGTTTCCAGTCAGCGAATATATCAACATCGGCTGCTGAATAAAATCGTATTATTATCACCATTATTATTATTATTTCTATTGTCATCATCATCATCATCATCATCATCATCATCATCATCATCATCATCATCATCATCATCATCATCATCATCATCATCATCATCATCATCATCATCATCATCATCATCATCATCATCATCGTCGTCGTCATCATCATCATCATCATCACCATCATTATTAACATCATCATCATCATTGTCATTATTATTGTTATTATTATCATAAATTACTATTATTATCAACATTATTGTAATTATTATTATTGTCATTATTATTATCATTATTATTATTATTATTATTATTATTATTATTATTATTATTATTATTATTATACTATCATTATTATTATTATTTATTATTATTATTGTTATTATTATTATTATTATTATTATTATTATTATTATTATTATCATTATTATTATTATTATTATTATTATTATTATTATTATTATTATTATTATTATTATTATTATTATTATTATTATTATTATTATTATTATTATTATTATTATCATTATTATTATTATCATTACTAATACTGTTATTATGTCTATATTTTTTCATCACTTTTTTTTCACGCTTCCTGTCTTCATTCTCCACTGCTGAGAACTTAGGGTCGAACGAAATGTATAAAAACTAATAGGAACAGGTAATAATCAATGAAGTTAGTTATGAGTTCTGGATAGCATATATGTTATTCTACTAAGACAACCTAAAATAATAAATTTCTTACATGCAACAAAACAATACAACCTTGAAAGGTTCATGATGCTATATATATACATATGCACTGTACGTATACTGTATATGTACATATAAATGTATATATAAATGCGTAAAAGAAGGGAGCAGGTTTTCGGTAATGCAAGTAGAGTTAAAAACGACATCATTGTTGAAGTTATTCAGTTTTTTTTCTCGTATTCTCAATTTTCCTTATTAGAGTTTTGGAATTAACCGGGTGAACTGAAACTAGATCACTGTATTCTTCCATTTCTTTTCACTATTTGAGCACAATGTTTCGTCTTAATGAAGACATTTTCAAAAGTAAATTTCCTTTTCTAAATTGCAGAGGTCTTCGTAAAGTATAGTCAGTTCGACCTTCTTGTTGGTTTGGTTGTACTTAGGCATCCTCTGACAATTGATGCCTAGGTTTAGGAATTCTACTTGGTTCTCTGAGAGGGCTTCACCCGACAGATTGATGAAACTAGGAGAACTCTCGGGGAGAGCCAAGTTACCCCCGTACAAGTGGGCCAACTTCTTCATAATCTTGGTCTTGCCTACGTGGTGGTGGTTGGAAATGGTCGAGTCGGGGGCTATTAGGGTCTTCTGTTGTAAGTTGTTTCCTAAGGATAGGG
>NC_134779.1:69181143-69183643 GCF_046742065.1 Oratosquilla oratoria
TTCTTGTGTACTTTTTCTTTTCTATGTACCCTGAGGATGTCTGAATAGACGAAAGCGCTTGGTCATCAGTTTTTCTTTTTCCTTGGTGGTTTTTCCGCATATATACATGTGTATATATATATATATATATATATATATATATATATATATATTTGTATATATATATATATATATATATATATATATATATATAATTAAATCCTCTTCCTGTTTACAGCAGTGCATCTTACCACCGATTCGTCCCGCTGCATCGTCATTTATAGAGCCAAACTTCCGACTGGATCGTTCGGCGATCCTCATTCACACGAGCAAAAATTCCTACATCATCCTAGTAAGTAGATATTTTTCCGTTCTCAATATAATCTAGAAGGCATTACGGTATATATATATATATATATATATATATATATATATATATTTACATACATATATATATCTTATATATATATATATATATTATCAGTTCATGAACGTTTCCAAACATCTTTCTGACTTGACATACTGACCCTGTACACGCAGCCATTTTACGCTCACTTTCAACACACCTGACATGTCCCCTCCTTCTAACAACTCTTCGGAAAATTCACATGCTACTCAAAACACCATGACAATACAAAATCTTATCATCGTAGTCAAGGATGATACCACATTACCTCTCTTTAACAGCAAGAACATACCTGTACACAATTTCCTCTCTGAGATTGAATCAGACATAACACGAAGGAACACCACAGACGACAAAGGTAAAATATTTATTTTAACATCCAAAATAGACGAGAATAGCATATTTGATGGTGACGTTATTTAGTCTGATCTATTTGAGGAAACTAAATCGTATAATTATTTCGTAGAGCGCTTTAAAAAGTCCTTTGCATCATTTGAGCCGCTTGGATAACTTTTTCTCTATACTCTTTGGCAAGAAATTACAATCATGGCCTACACCACACCAAAGAGAAGACTTGAAATTGCTTCAACATTTTAAAAGTAAACTCCGAGAAAGCCGCAAAAACTCAGACTGGGTCTCAGAAGACAACAGTTCCATTGGAACACGTAGTCTCACTCATGGCATCTTTCGACTGCTATCCTAATTACACCTAGATCCCCCCCCCTCAGAAAGCTGGTACTATATAATTTACACCAGGTATGACACTAGGCAAATTCTCGACGGAACTCTGACATGGACAAAGCTATCACCAAAATCCAGAGGCAGTCAGTACCCATTGCTCCCATTCACACAATAGCCCAGACAACACGGTCCCCCTCACATATTACGAGATCAAGACATACGTTTCGCACTCGACATCGCTCACGCTAATACACTCCATCAAGAACACGACTGCTTTGTACATACTGCCACAAACCAGGACATTTCGCAAATACGTGTTACCACAGAAACGCTTCACAACCGAACCGACGCTGCTATTATTTCGGTATATATTTCTACACTAGTGATCGTTGTCGTGTGCTGCTTGTACGGAGGAAACACAGACCAAATATCTCAGATCATATCTCTCCTGCAAAGCATTCACGTAGCAATTCCCTATTATGACTACAGAATACCGAGAGTCAGTGCATAGCAAGGACAATTATACCATACCCGTAAATTCCCTCATCAACTCTACCTGAATATCCCCTACATGTCTTCCTATTCCTTAACATTCAATGATACGTCTAGCAACACCAAAATGACAATCTTTCTCGACACGGGTTCTCCCGTTAACATAATGTCAACACACAGTTTCCATCAATTCCGCTATGCAACTAAACCTATCACCATTCTGTATCCCCCGACGAAAACTTTTGCAATGTAGATGGTGTACCATTCCTGATAATTGGTAAATTCTCCCTAGACATTATCTTCAAAGATGAGTGCCCATCCATTCCAGTTAATGCCTACGTAGCTAACGTTTGCTTTCCTGCTGATATCCTCATAAGTTTAACATTGATAAAGCAGCATAACATGTCCTTAACTCGCAAGGAATTTTAACCTCGCAGGACATGGTCAAAGCAGTCGTTGATTTTCCACGCCCTACCTCTGTTGATCACATATGTTCATTCTTTGGTATATCAAGATTTTAAAGGCGTTACATTCAAGATTACGCTGGTATAGCAGCATCATTGACTTCACTGCCTAAGGACACCCCTTCATTGAGACACTTGACCAAGAGAATGCTTTTAATGACTTATAGAAAGCCTTAACCACAGCAGCTGTCCTTGTTTTCCTAAACCACCAGCTTCATTTCACAAAATACACAGATGCAACAACGTGACACAAAATTCAGACCAACTGTCTATGCTAACCGCACATTCAACAAACATGAACAAAATTACTCAGTCACAGACATAGAAGGGTTTAGCTGTTATATGAGCACTCGAACAAATCAGGGACATCATCCTTGGTTACGACGTACAGATATACATCAAACATCAACCAATCTTACACCTCTTCAAAGGAAAGAATCTATCAGGAAAACTTGCCCGTTGGTTCTTTATCATACAA
>NC_134779.1:69191143-69193643 GCF_046742065.1 Oratosquilla oratoria
TATCATACTCTCTTTACTTTTAATTAACTTCAATATTAAGTTCTTAATATACATTCACTTTCCTGAAGATATATGGAATACTAATGATATTCGTCTTTGTTGAAGTTGCTATATTTAGTTATTTATTTATTTCCAGATGGAAGATGCAATGGAAATTTCATCTGAAGGGTCAGCAGGTAGCAGCAGCCATGAAATGGGAGACGAAGATTTCGCACCAAGAACGACTTCGGAGCCTCACTTTCCAAGTCAGAGTGAGCTAGATGACTTAATCAGATACCTAGGTCTTACTAAGTCAGGAGCTGAGCTTCTTACATCAAGGATGAAAGAATGGAATCTACTAGGAGAAGACTGCAGGACATCTGTGTACCGGAAACGACATGAAGAATTTAAAATTTACTATGACTTTAGTGATGATATGTGTTATTGTAAGGATGTTACTGGTTTGTTTACAGCCCTTGGACTCGAACATGATCCTGCAGAATGGAGACTGTTCATAGATAGCTCAACACGAAGTCTCAAAGCAGTATTGCTCCACAATGGAAATAAAAACCCATCTTTGCCTCTTGCACACTCAGTACAGAAGAAAAAAAAACTATCATAATGTCAAACAGCTTCTTGAAAAAATCAATTATGCTGAATTCAAATGGGATGTTTGTGGTGATTTCAAGATGCTAGCCTTTTTGCTTGGCTTACAAAGGGGATACACAAAGTATTCCTGTTTTCTTTGTTTTTGGGACAGCAGGGCTGATGATGATCATTATGATAAAGTTCATTGGGCCCCAAGAGTTGAACTGCAGCCAGGAATGTTAAATGTTCTCAGACAGCCTCTAGTAGATTCGAAAAAAGTTTTATTACCCCCACTTCATATCAAGCTAGGGTTAATTAAACAGTTTGTGAAGGCTTTGGATTTTGGAGGCGAAACTTTCCAAGATATTTGTCTCATGGTTCCCAAGCTATCTGAGGCTAAGCTCAAGGGTGGTAGATTTGTTGGACCCCAGGTAAACAAAATGTTGAAGTCGGAGAAACTGGAAAGAGCTATGACGAAAGTTGAAAGAGAAGTTTGGTGTTCATTTCGTGATGTAGTTCGTGGATTCCTAGGAAATCACAAGGACCCTAATTATAGATAAATAGTGGCAAAGCTTATTGAGAACTTCAGGAAACTTGGTTGTCGTATGTCCTTGAAGATACATTTCTTGCATTCTCACCTAGATTTCTTCCCCGAAAACTTGGGGGATGTCAGTGAGGAGCATGGTGAGAGATTTCATCAGGATATCGCAACTATGGAAAGAAGATATCAAGGACGATGGAATACTGCTATGATGGGAGATTACATATGGTCACTAGTCAGAAAAGACGAAAGCATGCATTCTAGAAACTCTCAATTGTCAAAGCACTTCTAATCATGAGAAGAGTCATCAAAACACTTGCAGTGCAAAGTTGTTATTTATTTTGTTCTTACTAATATTGTAGCTCTTAAATACACTTCATATTATGAAAAAAATACTAGATGTTGTATAATTATCCTTAGAATGCTAAAGTAGATTGAATCAATTAACTACTGTAGAGAAAGGTTGCGTATATAACAATAAAATATAAGATCAAGAATAAATAAAGAAATATCGATGTTACGTCAAAACTAATGTGATATTTGGATTCAGTGACACGAAATACATGACACGAAATACATGACACGAAATAAACATGAACAAAATACAAATAAACAAAACATGTGTTACATTGTGTTATGAAGTAAAGACAATAGCTTCGGGCCAGCCAGACCGTACGAAAGGAATGACCTGGACTACGACCTGGTAGTTCCCCGATGGCACTAAGCTAGTTCAGTCTCTATTCTAATTTCACCGAGTCTTTAATATGGCGTGTCATTCAACAAATTACTTATTATGTCGAGCCATCCGATAAGTTGTCGGATGGCTTGCCATAATAAACAGAAAAAATGGAGACTGCAAGAGAATATAAGACCCGCACTAGCCAGTTCTATGAACCTGCTATCCCTCATCCATAAAATTTTCTAACCTTTTCTTAAGATAACCTATAGTTTACGCACTAACTATATGGTTACTAGTTTTAATCTATTCGTCGACCACTCCTTTGGTAAATAGGTTCCCTCTTAAATTTAAATTTTTTCCAATATGAATCAAGAGCTGCGAGTCCTGCCCTGTTGTTTTGACAAGACAACAGCTTATTTCTATTCAGATATTGATTTTTCGCTTATCTGTCATCTAATTTGGATTACTGGTATTGGACCTTATTGTTCTGAGGGGAATTAATCTATTTCTTGCTTTCTTGATTAAAACTGTTAGGTTATTGTATATTTCATCCACATTGCAAACCGTGCTGTTGGCCTCACGTTTGTGAGTGACCTGACCCAAGGCACACATATCATCCTCCGGGACTCGACATCTGACTGCGCTAATGAAGTTCGGGTTGACCGTATACTTTACCCTGTCATAGTCCTCTGGGGTGATCTCGTAAGTGACCA
>NC_134779.1:69226143-69228643 GCF_046742065.1 Oratosquilla oratoria
ATATATACATATATATATATATATATATATATATATATATATATATATATATAAGCGATTAATTTTTGTCATATATGTTTCTTAGAGCTTTAAATATGTGCAGCGAAAAATCCAGAAATGTTTTTAACACTGGGTATAATTTAATATACCCTAAATAATTCCTGGATATTGCCTACGCTTTTGCAAGGAAACATTTCATAACCATCACCCGAAGAATACATTGACGAAAAAATCATAAATGTTTCTAACGTTGTGTGTAATCTAAAATACCCTAAATAATTCTTGGATATTACCTACGCTTTGTCAAGGAAACATTTCATAATCCTCAGTCAAAACCAACTTTCACTAAACATAATATATTAATTTTACCATTTTAAGATTTTTTTTTAAATATCCCAGATTTATTAGAAATTTTTAACGAAAATGTAGTTTTCAAGAACACCAGCACAGTTAAACATTTGCTGATTAATAGTAGTACTGTATCAAATGTCAAAAAGGATCCATTTACAAAGTTTCTTGCAAAATGTGTAACAAGTTCTATATAGGTCAAACTGCCAAACCTTTAAACATAACAATTGAAAAGCATAACAACAATAAAAGAGAAGGAAACAATTCTAGTGGCATATTCAAACATATTGAAATATATGATCATACTGTTGACTGGACCAACGCCCAATCCGTTTCTTTCAGTGATAATATGGTGGTCAGAAACTTAATAGAATGTATTTTGATCCACACCACCCAGGATCATAATATAAATCTACCTAATTTATATAAACTGGATAATTTTAAATGTTAACAAATATGGAAATCGTTAAGATTATAATACTTGAATCTTAAGTGTTTTCTTGTGAACCTAAGATGCCCCCATCAGTCTCAATGGAGTCTAGGCCAATGAATAGTTCATCCCCTACGTCACTCCGGGGGACCCGAAAGCTGGACCTACATCACACCTTATTTCCTTCCAGCATTCATCTGCGTATGCATATATATATTCTTGTAATCCTTTCTTTCTTTGTGCTTTGTACTGAAAATGTAATATACGAAAACTCTCTGCTTCGTTTAGTTTCTCTTTCCCAGTTGTTACTCTTGCATAATTAAACACAAGTTATCAGTGTTTCTTATTAGCATATATATATATATATATATATATATATATATATATATATATATATATATATATATATATATATATATATATATATATATATATAAACGTCGTAGCACATTGGTAAGATTATACTAATGACCAACTTTCGGAGATAGGCGAAAGTAAGGAGATCCGTATATCTTTATCATTATATATGATCCTCTTCAGCAGATGCATATATACAAAAGTAGAGACGTTAACATGTAGAGACGGGGACTCAGGTCACGTGTCCAGCGCTACGTGGACATTGGTGAATTTTGTCCGCAGTGATTGTAGAGGGTAACAATCTATTGACAGTTATATATATGTGTGTGTGTGTGTGTGTGTGTGTGTGTGTGTGTGTGTGTGTGTGTGTGTGTGTGTGTGTGTGTGTGTGTGTGTGTGTGTGTGTGTGAGTGTGTCTGGTGACCATTGGCCATTGGAGATATTGTAATTGGGAAAAAAAATTACTAGTGAAATTTTCTATGATTTTTCTACTAAAACTGCATTTTGAATTATAAATATTTCCAGAGTCTTCCCAATTTATGCAATGGTTTTTCTTGGCAACATGCTGAAATACGGCAGAGTTTTCTTGCCCATATTTAACTAAGTACTTATGCTCTTTTATCCTTGCTGTGAGATCTTTACCCGTTTGTCCCCAATATACATCATTATAATCTAAACAATGTAATTTGTAAACTCCAGGAGTTATATTACTCTTTGGTCTGTGGTGTATATTAACAATTCTGCTGAACAGATTATTGGGGTAACTGAAAATGAAGTTAACATTATCTTTCGGTAACTGTTGAGGCATATCATTTCTTGATTTATTTTAGGGTAATTTTCTGCAACTATTATCCCAGTTATAATTCATAGTGGGATAACAGTTGCATAATATACACCACAGATCAAAGAGTAATACAACTTCTGGAGTTTACAAATTACCATGTTTAGATTGTAATGATGTATATTGGGGACAAACGGGTAGAAGTCTCACAACAAGGATAAAAGCACATAAGTACTCAGTTAAATATGGGCAAGAAAACTCTGCCGTATTTCAGCGTGCTGCCAATAAAATCCATCGCATAAATTGGGAAGACTCTGAATTTGTTTATAATTCACAATGGAGTTTTAAGAGAAAAATCATAGAATCCTCTCTAATAAAACATTTTACCAATTACAATATCTCCAGTGACCAATGGTCACCAAACTGTATAACTTCCTTAAATGTTAATGAATTACTGCTCTCTTCATTAACTGCGGACAAAACCCACCTATGTCCACGTAGCACCGGACATGTGACTTGACTCTTCGTCCCCACTTGTTCATCTTAGTACTTTTGTGTGTGTATATATATGTGTATATATATAT
>NC_134779.1:69236143-69246007 GCF_046742065.1 Oratosquilla oratoria
TGTCATTTTCTCTGATGAGTCATAATTCGCATTATTTTCTGACACTAGAAGAGTGTGGGACTGGAGAGACTGTAGTCAAGACTTTGACCTTAAAAGATTGCAGCCAACAGTGAAACATGGGGGTATTTCAATAATGGTGTGGCGTGTAATTTGAAGTGATGGTCGTTCAGAGCTTATGGAGTGTCAAGGAAACATCAATTCAGGCAAATATAGGACTCATTCCAATATTCTCCAGTGGTAGAATGAATAAAAATGTTTTCCTATCTATGGAATATGGAGCTCCTTGTCACACTGCTCCAGCAACACAAAATTGGTCGAGCCAAAATGGGATAAAGAAACTTCCACGTCATTCCCCGGATATGAACCTTATTGAACACCTCTGGGGCATATTAGAACGACAACTTCGCAAAAAGAACAGGAAACCATCTTCAAAGCCCGAACTCTTAGGATTACTACGGGAAACATGGCAAGAAATTCCTCAAGATGATATTCGTTTTCTCGTGTCTTTAGCTAATTTTGCAGCAACTCTGCTATAAGAAAATCATATATCTTATTAAAAGTATGTTTCTAAAGGTTTTGCATATGTAATAAAATTTCGTTTAACGTAACATTATCTCCTCACTCAAGGGCCCACGTGATTGGTTGCTGCCTGGATCACTGGAGGAAATAGGCGGAGTCTTTAAAATACCCCGCATCATATAGTGTCAACAGACATGAGTGAGAATATTATTCTCGATAGGAGACTCACCCTTATGTGCAGGGAAGAACCCAGTAGAACGTCTGCGTTTATCTTCTGAAGACAGATATGGAGAAGCTAAAGAAAAAAAAAAAAAAAGTGACTGAACCCTTTCACACTTTACACTTTATACATTTTACAGATTATGTTGTGCTTCACGCAAAATATTCTATTCAGATAAGGAGGACATCATTGTTCTGAGGGAATTAAACTCATTTGTTTTGCTTAATTTTCGCGAAGCCTCACAAGTTAATCCATCTATGCTCGTGTTGTACTTTATGAGTTTTATCCTGACTGCCACCAGACGATATCATTCACCTAAACGACAACAACTTGAAACACAAAAGAACCTAATCAAACTCATTTGAACCTTTTATCTGACTAGAGTCCCCTGATGTCAACCAGAATATAATCAATTAATCGCTTGCCAGGCCTGAAAAGGGATCAACAAAGGAACGGAAATGACGTCATGCAAGTCATGGGGTCACGGTACCCGGAGGCGAGGTCAAATCAAACTACTTCATCGCATCGTTGATCACGTTAATTGGTAATTATCTTTTAATGAACCCCTCCCCAGCCGGGTGGCATTTTCTCTTTCTTTATTCCTGTTGTCCTCGGCTATTTCATTCATCCTCTGTGACACAACATCGGTGGTGGTAAGGTTAACCTCGGTTAAACCTACTTGGCCAGTTCCCTTTCCTACACTGAGGTAAGTTTTCCTTTTTATTATGGCTATCGGTAAGTTAGTTTAATTGCCTCCATGACATCCCCTCTGAAACAAAGTAATTGAAGTTATAAAAAGATAATAAAATATGAGCAAAAAAAAAAAAAAAAAAAAAAATCAATGGGAGATCGGTCTTTTTGTGAAAATAGATAAGTGTGAAGGCGGTGGATTGTTTAACGTGGAGAAGATCACACCAAGCCTTGTTGAGTGACCTTCCCTAATTCAAATACATTTCAAACGAACAACACGTTCACTAACGCAAACATACACACTTGCTTTTTCTTACAGTAAAATTCACTTAATATCTGTCATCCTCTCAGACTAGATATTTTCATTTCAGTTTTCTTGTTACTGTTTTTTATCTGTATTCCAGAATAATTTTACAATGGTATCTCCGACCCCATTCCCAGCTTTCGTTGGTTACAATCGTTCCCCTGCCTCCTTAGCCGGTGGTTTGATCTAAATATTCCTTGTAATTATCATGTTCCCTATATATGGCTACCAAGCTGAAACGTAGGAATAAAATGTTCTAGCTTTCTCACTCTTATTTGGACATAATGGCTCGTCTATCCATGGGACTTACTGTAATTTACATACATACATTACATACATACATACATACATACATACATACATAACATACATACATACATACATACATTACATACATACATACATACATGTACATACATACATACATACATACATACATACATATTATACATATATACTATGCATACCACACACATTACGCACACATATGTATAATATGTCATCAAAAGGCCCTTTCTTTCCTTACATATAGGTTGCCCTCAATACCAGTTATACAAACAAGTAATCGATATAAATAAACTGGGTAAAATGATTTAATAAATTCAATTAATCTATATTAATAAATAGATAAATTTTATAAATGTGTATAATAGATAAATAAATAGATACACATTCACACACACACCACACACACACACACTACCACGAACACACGCACACACACACACACACACACACACACACACACACACACAACACACACACAACTCACACACACACACCTCACAACACTCAACACACACACACACAACGCACACGCACAGATGCATATATATATATATATATATATATATATGTATATATATATATGGGTTGAGACATTATGACAGGTTGATTGTAAGCGGATTAGGAAACACAGGAGTCTAAGTCTTGAGTTTATTCTACTTGTTTCGTGTCAGGAATGAAATCAAGACTTAAGGGGACTCCTGTGTTTCCTATTCCGCTTACTTATATATATTATCATATATATATATATATATATTATAGTATATATAGTATTATATATATATATATGTGAATATTTCGCTAGTGGACAGCGACATCAAACATTTTACAATCTTCCATGACCGTCGCGCAGATGTTTCGAACCACTGCCATATAGGACCCAAGAGAGTCCAAACAATACACCCGCCTTTGACCACTCGACCACAGACGATTCTAAAAGTGTCACGAAACTCGTAAATCTATCTGATTACCGAGGTTGGCACGTTAGGCAACCTCTCCAATCCTCGGGTAAATCAGATAGATTACGAGTTCGTTACATTTTAGATTCGGTCTGTGGTCGATGGAGTGGTCAAAGGCGGGTGTAGTGGACTCTCTTTGGGTCTATTGGCAGTGGTTCTTCGGAATCCTCTGGCGCGGGGACGGTCAAGGAAGGATTGTATAATATATAATATTTATATTATAGTATATATATAATATATATATATGTATAGTATATATATTTATTTATGTATTATTATTATGTATATACAATATATATTATATATTCATATATATATGTATATATATCGTATATTTATATTACCATATATATGTATATATATAATATATATTCATATACATATATATATATATATATATATCTATATATAAAGACGATTTTGTTGTGGTGGTATATATATGTATATATATATATATGAGTGTGTGTGTGTTATATATGTAGTAATATATATATATATGATCATATATAATATATATATACACTAACATGGTGTATATATTTTATAGTATATATATACATATATTTTATATATATATTATTATACATATAGATTATATATATATATTATACATTTATAGTATAGACATAAAATAGATGAATACATAAATAGGTATTATAGTTTTTTTGGTAAAGTAAAATTAAAGATATAAGATAGATCAATAAATGCTATATATGGAATAAGTATACAAGATAAATAAGCAAACATGATGGGAGACTACGTCTCCATATAAAAAAGTCTAATCACTTTTAACTTTCTACTTATTTGTCTGTTCTTCTGGCCTATTCAAGCTTTGTCATCTTTACGTCTTACTACCTCATCGGTAGTCATATTGTCTTCAGATATAGAAGCTTTTGGTTATTGCTGATAGGATATCAATATCTTTAGCCTTCTGCCACCGAATTAATAGACCTTTTTCCATGTATAAGGGTCAATAAACGACGCAAAAAAGAGATGAGGATTGTATTTTCTCCCATTTAGTATTCATACAAGGTCAAATTATATGTTGCGATCAGTAGAATGGGTAGTTGATACAAATGTGAAAATATTCGAAATTTAAAGAAAGAAAATTATACTCCACAGATAAAACACATCTTTAATGATGAAATCTGGAACTGCCACTAGGAACGGGTTGCCTATGAATTATGGCAAATATTAGTGGATAAATTTTATGAAATATAAAAAGAAATATTTCGTGACGAACTTTTTTTTTTTAATTCTTAGATATTATTTTTTATTAATAATTAATCAATTTAGAAAGAACGAGATTAACAAAATTTCGCCCAATTAAGACTTTTCAATATAATCTATATAATTTCTAGTAACTTCGGAATTATTTTATCTAGGCTAATAAATATATATATTTTATTTATGATTAACATTTCGAAACTGAAAAAATAAAATAATTAAACTATTTTTGCTGTCAATAATATGACGAGTATAAATAAAGTGATAGAAAATGTGTAATGATGATTACGATGGTTGATGGTAATGACGATGAAGATGATGAATGATGATGATGATGATTGATGATGATGAGTGATGATTGATGATGATGATGATGATAATTGATGATGATTGATTGATGATGATGATGTTTTTTGATGATGATGATGATGATGGATGATGATGATGATGATGATGATGATGTTGATGTGATGCTGATGATGTATGATGATGATGATGATGATGTGATGCTAATTGCTAATGCTAATGCTAATGCTATATGATAGTGACACGTGATAGTGATTAATGATAATGATAATGATAATGATAATGATGATAATGATAATGATAATGATGATAATGATAATGATAGATGAAAGTGATAATGATAATTATTATGTTAATGATAATGTAAAGATAAGAGTAATGATAAGTAACTCTTTAATACATTAAAGGAGGTTTCGTTTCATGTACTGGACAGTTCTATTTAGATTATTGGAGAAAACTTCTGGACAATGAATAAATGAAATAAATAAATAAATTAGATAAACCAATCAATCAATCAATCAAGCAATCAATCAATCTACCAATCAATCAATCAATCAATCAATCCAATCAATATTCAATCAATCATAATCAATCAATCAAACAATCAATCAATACAATCAATCAATCAATTCAAGTTAATCAATCAATCAATCAATCAATCAATTCAACCCAATCAATCAATCAATCAATCATTCAATCAATCAATCAATCAATCAATCTATCAACAAATTCAAACCAACCAATCAATCAATCAATCAATCAATCAATCAATCAATAAGTAATAAATGAATATTTATTTAATAATTAAATATGCAAAATAGATAAGATAAATAGATAAATAAATAAATATATACAATAAATAAGTAAATAAATAAATATTAATAAATAAATAAATAAAAATAAATAAACAAATAAACAAATAATACAAATAAACAAATAGATAAAAATAAATTAAATAAAATAAATAAATAAATAAATAAATAGATAAATAAATAAATAAATAAATAGATAAATAAAATAAATAAAACATACAAAATAAATAAATAAATTAAATAAGTAAAATGAAAATAAAATAGATAAAATAAACACAATAAATAAATATAATAAAATAAATAAATAGGGATAAGTAAACAAATAAAATAAATAAGTAAATAAATAGATAAAAAAAAAAATAAATTAAAGGACAAAATCCAACTAACCACCGACGAGGCCTAAGATCGAACCTGGTATCCAAGAACTCCAACTGAGCACTTACATCACTCCCTCATCACTCCCCCGCAGGTTCTGGGATGTTCTCCAGGATATAACGATGTTTACAAAGATGGAAATCAATAAAGGACGGTGTTTTCTCCTGTTTGAGATTTGATCCTCCCGAGCGTGTGAAAACGAGCATAGACGAAGTAAGTGAAAACCATATCCTCAAGGAGCCCTCTCGCGTGAGCTCGAGAATCACGCCGATTTCTTTGACGGACCCTCGGAGGACGACGTTCCCCACGAAGAGGCAAGGTCTTCGGGAGCACACGAGATAGAACAATTGAAAAAAAAAAAAAAAATCTTCGCCTCGACTGCCATCCTACTTCGATTTTTTTTTTCTTTTCTATTTTTGTTTGTATGACCCGATTCTGTTTGCAGAAGAAGTGTTTCGTATGACAGAAGGAAATTCTTACTACTTTGGTCACCAAAGAGGAGTCTTCGCCAATTGGTTTAAGGATGGGATGCTTGGTCAGGACTGGGGACAGATACACTTATTCGCTTATGTGGACATTACTTGGGAGTGTCCACAAGATGTCTGCTAAAGAACGGAAAAAATTATCCCTTCTTCACTCACTCTCTTTTTGTCCTTCCTTCCTCCCTCTAACTCTCCCTTTCCCCCTCACCTTCTCCCTCTCTTTTTCTTTCCCACTCTTCTTCCCTCTCTCCCTTTTTCCTTTCCACCCCTCCCTTCCTTCCATCACACTTCTCCCTCTTCCCACCCTCCCCTTTCCTCCGTTTTCCCTACTCTCCCCCTCCTTCCTCCTTTCCACCCTCCCAATCCCCTTTCTTTCTTTTTCTTACCACCCTTCCCATCCTCCATCCCTTGCCTCCTTCTCACCCTTCCTTCGTTCCTATCCCTTTCTCCTTCCCACCCATCCTTCCTCCCTCCCTATCTTTCATATCCACCCTACCTTACTACCTCAATTTTTCTCTTTCCCACCCGCCCCATTTCTCCAACCCTTCTTCCCTTCCCACCCTCCATTTCACTCCCTTCACTCCCACCTTCCCTTTCCTCCCTCTTTCCATTCATCTTTTCCGCCTTCTCCTTCCCCACCTTACTTTCTTTTTTCTTCTCCCTCCATTCCTCCCTTCCGTTCTTCCTTCCCTCATTTTCTCCCTACGGGTTCTCCCTCCATTACTCACTCTTCTTTTCCACTGATCCATCAGGAAGCTTCGTGTTTGGAATGTGTGGCTCGATGGTTTCAAAGTTTTCGAGGATTTCGAATCCTGAAACCGAGTTGACGTCTCGAGATGATTACATTAACTTAACTTTGTCTTCTTGATGAAGTCGATTTATTTATCTTATCTTATTATTTTTTACTTGAAATTTGATCTAATTTCTATTTACATTAGGTCTACTGGCTGCTGACAAACACAAACACACACACACACACACACACACACACACACACACACACACACACACACACACACACACACACACACACACACACACACACACACACACACACACACACACACATCACACACACACTCACACACACACACACACACCACACACACACACACACACGCACACACACACACACACACACCACACACACACACACACACAACTACACACACACACACACACACACACACACACACACACACACACACACAGATACACGCACACACACACACCCACACCCACCCACCCAACCCTACACACACACACACACACACACAACACACACACACCACTAAAACACAACACACACACACCCACACACCCACCACAACACACCACACTTACTTACACACCACACACACCAACACCAACAAACACACACACACACAACAACACATAAATGTCTATTTCTCTCTTACACTTTTTAATCCATCAAGGGGGGGCGCCCCCCCCCCCCCCCCCCCCCCCCCCCCCAAGGGGGGGGGGTGGGGGACATTTTACACGCTTCTCTCCAATCTACATTCTGCCTCCACCACCACTCCTCCCTTTCCTGCCAACATTCGCACCCAAGTATCTAAAACTATCCACTTCCTTCAACTCCTCTCTCCCTTAATACTTCCAGTCTACTGCCCACTTTCTCTCCTTTTACATCTCATCACATTATTTATTACCCACATCTATCTTCAACTTCCTTCTTTCACACACCCTTCCCAAAACTCTGGTCACTCTAACTTTCTCCAATCCCTCCTCTGATCCTCCTACAAGCGCAGTGTCGTCAGCAAACAACTGGCTTATCTCCCACTTTTCTACATTTTCTTTTGAAACCATCTCTAATCCCTGACCCCACTAGTTCTTGCATTCACCTTTCGCACCCACCCACTATCCAATGTTATAAATTGAACAGCCCAGGACGGACATACCACATGCCTGGACCAATAGTCCTACCCTTTATTTTTTTTTTTCTCCAAAAAAACCACCCACTCTCTCCATTTCTAATCCTAACATAAGCTCTTACTACTCTTGTAAAAACTTTTGATTGTTCTTAACAGCTTTCCTCCTATCCCATGTATCTGCAAACCAGTACGCTTCTTCAACGGTCGTATCGTCGTGTGCTGACCAGGTTGTCCTTCAGGATTAAAAAGTCGGTGTCGGCCTATTTATAGTTAAGTGGTCTCTGGTTGGGTTCAGGTCAGACCTGATCTCTCATCAGCTGTTTGGTGATGGCTGCTGCGACGTACTCGATGACGCATGCTTGATATCTATCCTTTTCGCAGTGTGACGTCCTGGTGACGTGTAGTTGTGACGTCCTATGGACGTGTAATATACCTTCTTCCAACAGCGCTCGGTCCAGTAATAAGTCGCTGTCCTTCAGCGATTTGTTCTTAGAAGATAATTTAATAAATATTTACTTAAAATTAATGTCACATGGAAAGTTGATACAATTCCGTTCACCTAGAAGGATATGCTCTTATATAATGATTTTTTTTCATTATAAGCTGTATCTAGGAAGAGAAGTAAGATGAAAGTTGGTGGAAAGATAGGAGCATCTTGTGATGGAGTGGTTATTGAAGATGGTGATGGGATATGCTGGAGGTCTAGGCCTCGAAGGGTTACTAATTTGATAATACCTTTGTGTAACACTATCTCTCTGTTAAATTCTGTAAACTAAGTGCTTTTGGCTTTATTGTTTGGAACTAGGCCAATAAAGCGAAATGGCTTCCCGTGAACTTAGGAGAAGGTTTTTGATGTGTGTTGAGGATGTACAGAATATCTTCCAATTTTCAACTATGCAATCTCGCGCTCCTGTATTATGATGCCATTATCATATAGTCTTTAGAGAGAGTAAGGATATTGTGGAATTCTCTCAAAAAATATTGGAAAGTTTGTTCTTTTACTTTGACATAATCTTTCAAAATTGTAAATAAGGGGTAAGTATGACGTAAGGGGATCATATGGAAGCTTTATGTCTGAGCCAAAGAGAGACAAAATGTGGTGACTCCATATTTATTGACCTGTTGATACCCCAGTTAATGCAAAGCTTGGATAATTGGTACCTGTTCATCTCAAGAAGATAGAATATACGTCAGAGGCAAAATTTCGGAGAACAATTTAGGACTTTGGGGTTCTGTCTCTCAACTAAAAACCGTTTTAGCTGGGATGATAAGGAGTAGTGTTGCTTTTCGTGATGTTAAATTGTTTACAATGTTTGTGAGAATTTCAATTGTTGAACTCTGTTCCTTTGTCTGAAAAGAGTATTTTTGGATGCAGTGTAGGGGCATATGAGTTTGTTATCAATGTTGTGTGCAAAGTGTTGCGCCTCTCTTGTCTTGTCATGGGGGAAAGAATGTAAACATCGGAAAACAAAAATGTCTACACAAAAAGTATTGGTCTCCGCTGGGAATGGAGTGATCACTTATGAAGGCCAATAGCTACTGTGTCGAAAAGGTTTGCAAGGGGGTAGGATAGTTTGAGAAGGAAACATGGCCGCTAATATAACCTTTGTGTGAAGCACAAGAATGGCAAGCATCAATATAGGCGTGTATATCTTTCCTCATAGTTAGCCAGAAGTATTGCAATCTGGGCTTGGTGTTAAGCATGTGTCCTTTCCTGGGTGGGCAGCGATGGGTTGATCGTGTACAAGATACAGAACTTCAGGAATTAAGTTCCGTAGGAACAACAAGCTGAG
>NC_134779.1:69246507-69264007 GCF_046742065.1 Oratosquilla oratoria
ACTTTAATTTCAGAAAATTGCCGCATAGATCATCATCATCATCATCATCATCACCATCATCATCATCATCATCATCAAATAATTCTTTTACTTTGAGAGAATTGCTGCAAAGATCATTATCATCATCATCATCATCACCACTATAACGATTACCGCTATTACCATTACTTGTTAATTACCATGCCATTATTACCATTATTTGTCAATTACCATTGCCATTATATTTACCAACGACCAGTTACAATGGAATACGTGCCTACTAACAGGTGAATGAGGATCTGCACGATGAAGACGACAAAGGCCAATGCCACCGTCCAAGGCAGGAAGACGTTGCCAATGATGATGCTGAGCCCTAGGAAGACCTACAGGACGACGCCGAAGGCTCGTGCCCAGGCTGGTCCTGAGAGGAATCCACTCCCCACTGCAAGGAGCAGAGGCTACAAATCGAGAACGAGACTTCGGGTACCTTTGCCCTTTGTGACCTCGTGAGAAAGAGCAGGGCTTACGTTCTCCGGCTGGTGTTTCCTGTGGACACTCTGCTCCTACCGATTGCGGCGTCTTGTTCGGGTGGGCTTCTTGGTGCTCGGAGGCATCTAGGACTCCAAGAGCACGTAGTACAGGAACCAAAGGGCGAATTCGTCCGATCCCATGGCAGTCTTTTTCTTTGATCGGCGATGCGGCCTTTTGCTGTGGGGCTAAACAGCGCCGCGTTGACCTTCCTTTCTCTTTTCCTCTTTGACTTCGGCCGAAGTTGGGCGCATTTTCTCTCCTCTTGCCGCGTCAGTGGACGACGACTGGTATTCCTGGCGACTTGCGCTATTCCTAGTGGCCTCCTCACGTTGCGAAAGATGCTGAATACCATTCAGCTCATCTTCCGAGTCACTAGATGGGGGAGATGCTGGAAGAGGAGACTCTTCAGGCGGACCTTTCTCGCCTCGCTAAGGAAGGTCTCCTGGTCTCACCCAAGTACTTCGGGAGACAGGGCCTCTCTGTCTACCCCGGGCTTTCCTGAAGCCTCTTCGGTTGGGCTACGGGCGATGACTCTGGGGCTGTAGGAGGCTACCGTCGTAGCAGGTGGGGCAGTGGCACCTTGGCATCTGTGTAACGTCACAACAGTGCCAACAGGGCCGTTCCTCGTTGAATCCATGACAGTACCACGCAGGTGTGGCGTGGTAGTAGCATCCCTGGCACTCGAGAGGAGGATAATACGGCGTATTGTGCCAATCCTGGCACTGGAGGCAGGTACAGGTAAAGTCACAGAGGTCGGGCAAAGGACATCCGTACATCGTCTCGTAGTGGGGAAGCTCCCGAGTCGACCACATGATAAACAATCTCCCCGAATTGCCAAACAGGCTTAAGGGACCAGCACGCGTCACGGTGAGTCAGGTGAGACATGAGAGATTGGGTTGCGTAACGACACACGTTACGTGATGTGACGTGAGAGGAAGAGTTGACGTGAGACGTTAAAGTGAGTGATAGAGGGCTAGCAGACAAGCTATTTAGGTATCTAATATACTTTTTTATTATAATAATCCGTCATCATCACCATTATCATTAGTCATTATCGTTGTAATCACGTTATAAGTATGAGTTGTTACTATTAGTATTGTTAGAATTATTGTCACTCTCATTATCATTACCGTCATTATCACCATTATTACTAAAGCCGTTATCATTGATATTATAGTATCATCAGATATTCTCATTATCATTATCATTATTAGAATTGCTATCACTATTATCATCACTACCGTCATCATCACTATTACCATTACTGTCATTATCATCGTTATCATGGTATCATTATCGATTATCATCATTACTGTTGACATTATTGCGATTATCATCATAATTATTATCATGATTATCATTATCATTATTATTATTATTATTATTATTATTACTATCATTATTATTGTTATTATCATTATTATTATTATTACAAGAAAAAACAAAATTTATACAATATATATATTTGTTCAATTCAGTGAAAAAATAATATAGTGAAATAGATCTATTATAAATTTACAACACTTCTCTATAAGCAATATTTCTAGTAAAGATAATGCCTTTGCTTTGGCCATGATTCAACACACACACACACACACACACACACACACACACACACACACACACACACACACACACACACACACACACACACACACACACACACACACACACACACAAAACTCGTGACGCAGTTCGTAGAGTTCCCGGCTCCCACTACGGCGGTCCGGGTTCGAATCCCGCCCAGGGATGAAATAATTTCAGTATCGCTGCGCTGTGGGTTGTTACTCCAAATTTCGTGGGCTGCGAGTTGTGTGTGTGTGTGCGTGTAAGGTCATAGTATTACCCATAGATCGGTCATATGAGCTCTAAGCTCTCTTCCGGGAGGGAAATGGCTGTCTATCACGAGTCCAACACGTGATCCAAGACCTTGGTGAATCACACACACACACACACACACACACACACACACACACACACACACACACACACACACACACACGCACGCACACACACAACTCGTGACGCAGTTCGTAGAGTTCCCGGCTGCCACTACGGCGGTCCGGGTTCGAATCCCGCCACTGATGATATCATTTCAGTATCGCTGCACTGTGGATTGTTACTCCAACTTTCGTGGGCTGGGAGTTGTGTGTGTGTGTGTGTGTGTGTGTGTGTGTGTGTGTGTGTGTGTGTGTGTGTGTGTGTGTGTGTGTGTGTGTGTGTGTGTGTGTGTGTGTGTGTGTGTGTGTGTGTGTGTGTGTGTGTGTGTGTGTGTGTGTGTGTGTGTGTGTGTGTGCGTGCGTGTAAGGTCACAGTATTACCCATAGATCGGTCATATGAGCTCTGAGCTCTCTTCCGGGAGGGAAATAGCTGTCTATCACGAGTCCAACACGTGATCCAAGACCATGGTGAATCACATACACACACACACATCCATAGAATGGTGTTGGCTCCTGAAAAATTAGGGGATTAAACTTCACTCATTATGAAACCTTAGAATCATGCAATTCATGGAAATTTATAGACTGGTTTTGGTTCCCAACATTTTTCTAAAATTAGGGGTTTAATCTCTCCATTAGGTTTTAAAATCATGGAAAAAAGATTAAACTTTTGTGATGTGAATTATCACGGGGGTTTGTCCCTATCTTTACGCCCCCTTACGAAAATCAAAATCAAAATATATATACATAGCTTATGCTACTTATCCTTATGCCTAGAATCTTATACCAACTTTTGTGAAAACCCAATGCATGGTATTGGCTCTTGGAAAATGTCAAAATTTGGAGAGTTTAAACACACACACACATTCGCGAACCTTAAAACCCCCTAAAGAAGTTGAAATTTCAGGAATTTTGCTTAATTGGTGTTCAATTCATATGTTTTAAATTTCATCGAAATCAGAAATATATGATTTTTCATGGGAGGCTGCCTCCTATATGTCCCGTAAAAATAGAATTAAACATGCTGCATTGCACTTGCCCTTACGCCTAGAATCTGTTCCAAAGTTCATAAATATCGGTATAGTAGATTGTTAGTCCATACGTAACGCACAAACAGACATTGACTTTTATATAATACATACATACATTTACCAAATGCTTTTTACCCCTTACACGGGAGGTAGCCAAAAAACCAAGGCATAACAACCACTCCCACCCATTTCATCCCCTACATACTCCACTCCCCTCTTCCCTCTTCCCTCCCTCTTTTATATAATAGATTAATAAAAAGGACGATCAGTGCCAGTTTCTTTACCCCTCAGATTCTGGAGAAACACAACCTCAGAAAATAAAGGGATAGAAGTAATGACAAACAGTAATCAACCATATTGAAGTAAAAGTTCTCTTTCTGAAGATCCACCTTGCATCTTTTGTCCACCACGCTGTTTTTTTTTTTTTTTTTTGTTTCGATTCCCGTGGGATAATTACTCTTTTTTCCTTTCACCCAAAGAAAATCAGAATTTTTTACACATACCCTGATGTATACACCTTTATGTTCATTTCCTCCCTTCTTCCCCAGTATGGAAACGATGGTTTTTGGTAATTACATAGCAAATACCCCATTCGCCCCTTTTCCCTAATTCTTACTCTTTTCTTTTTCTTTTTTCCTATCATCAAAGATCAAATTATCTCTTTCTGTCGGAACAAGTTCATTTATTTCATCGTCTTCACTCGGTGGCGTGCTTGGTAGAGCTTCCGACTATCACTACGGCGGTACGGCTTCGAATCCTGCTCAGGGCTGAAATAATTTCAGTATCGCTGCGCTGCGCTTTGAGTCGTTACTCCCAACTCTCGTGGGCGGCACGTCATCCTAAGACCAATGAATACAGTGCCATTATCCTTATTTCCTCTACTTCTTTTATTCTTCCCACTGTTGTCAAACACTCCCTTGTACTACTCTCCTACTTACTTTCGGTCTTCCTAGCCTTGCTTTCCCTTCCACCTTTGTATTACTATTCTTTTTTAACTCTTTCTGCATGTCTACGTTACTTCAGCAGGCACGTTTATTTTCTCCACATGCATCTTTTCCTACATCTCCTTTTAATTCCTTTACTCCTTATTTATCATTTGACTACACATTCCCTAGTCATTTCATCACCACCCTCTATAATTCGCTTCCACACCGTAATGCTTCCGTCCAGCCATGCAATCGGGTCAAGACTAGAAGGGTCATTAAATGCTACGATACAAAATCACGTTACAGCGCACAACCTAACCTAATCTAACCTAACCAAACTTAACCTAATATAACATAACCTAACATAACCAATCTAATCTAAGCTAACCTCACCTACCCTAATCTAACCTAACCTAACCTAAACTACACTAAACTAACAAAACCTAACATAACCAATCTAATCTAACTTAGCCTAACCTAACCTAACCTAACATAGCATAACCAATCTAATATAATATAACCTAACCTAACCTAATCTAACGTAACCTAACCTAATCCAACCTAACTCAAACTAACCAAACCTAAAATATCATAACATAACCAATCTAATCTAACCTAACCTAATCTAACCTAACCTAACATAACCAATTTAATCAAATTTACCCTAATCTAACCTAACCTAACCTAACCTAACCTTTCGTTGATAACAAATTAAAAGAATTAATTCTTCCCGTACGGTGACACCCCCCCACCCCTCTCCCACTACAATTACACAAAACCTCTCACAAAACCACCTGTCACCGGCCAAAACAACAATTTTGGAAGGTGTTTCCGCAGTCATAATAAACTAGGTAAATGATTTGAGCGTGCCGAAAAGGTACCGCTTGAGTCAGAGGTAGTGCAGTGAGGCACAGCTCCATACCACATTTATAAAAAAAAAAAAATGCTTGGGGTCCCTGAGTGGGCGTATACAAATTAGACATGAGAGATATGCAACTTTATACTACAGTGTGGTACGAATGTCTTTGTTATCCCTACCAAAAGAGGTACAAGTATTACAGTAATACAAAATACAGGTCCTGGATTCAGGCACATGAGCGTGTGCATTCAGGCAAGTGCATAACGGACGCTGTGCGACATGACGATACTAGAAGATTCGGCAAACCATCTCCTCCGAAGACGACAATACAGCGATGGGAGTATTTTGTTCCAGTGTTCTTATTTTCTTCTATTCTTCTTACAGTAAACAAAATTAATCAAGAACATGTATTTTGTATTACTGTAATTATTGTACTCTCTCTCTCTCTCTCTCTCTCTCTCTCTCTCTCTCTCTCTCTCTCTCTCTCTCTCTCTCTCTCTCTCTCTCTCTCTCTCTCTCTCTCTCTCTCTCTCTCTCTCTCTCTCTCTCTCTCTCTCTCTCTCTCTCTCTCTCACACACACACACACACACACACACACACACACACACACACACACACACACACACACACACACACACACACACACACTCTCTCTCTCTCTCTCTCTCTCTCTCTCTCTCTCTCTCTCTCTCTCTCTCTCTCTCTCTCTCTCTCTCTCTCTCTCTCTCTCTCTCCCTCTCTCTCTCTCTCTCACTCTCTCTCTCTCTCTCTCTCTCTCTCTCTCTCTCTCTCTCTCTCTCTCTCTCTCTCTCTCTCTCTCTCTCTCTCTCTCTCTCTTTTTCCTGGTATCCTGACCCATGATAGTATGCTAAATGTTGTATTGATACAGATTAGTTAAAAGATCATACTTTAATTTCAGAAAATTGCCGCATAGATCATCATCATCATCATCATCACCATCATCATCATCATCATCATCAAATAATTCTTTTACTTTGAGAGAATTGCTGCAAAGATCATTATCATCATCATCATCATCACCACTATAACGATTACCATTATTACCATTACTTGTTAATTACCGTGCCATTATTACCATTATTTGTCAATTACCATTGTCATTATATTTACCAGCGTCCAGTTACAATGGAATACGTGCCTACTACCAGCTGAATGAGGATCTGCACGATGAAGACGACAAAGGCCAATGCCACCGTCCAAGGCAGGAAGACGTTGCCAATGATGATGCTGAGCCCTAGGAAGACCTACAGGACGACGCCGAAGGCTCGTGCCCAGGCTTGTCCTGAGAGGAATCCACTCCCCACTGCAAAGAGCAGAGGCTACAAATCGAGAACGAGACTTCGGGTACCTTTGCCCTTTGTGACCTCGTGAGAAAGAGCAGGGCTTCCGTTCTCCTGCTGGTGTTTCGTGTGGACGCTCTGCTCCTACGGATTGCGGCGTCTTGGTCGTCTGGGCTTCTTGGTGCTCGGAGGCATCTAGGACTCCAAGAGCACGTAGTACAGGAACCAAAGGGCGAATTCGTCCGATCCCATGGCAGTCTTTTTCTTTGATCGGCGATGCGGCCTTCTGCTGTGTGTCTAAACAGCGCCGCGCTGACCTTCCTTTCTCATTTCCTCTTTGACTTCGGCCTCAGCTGGGCGCATTTTCTCGCCTCTTGTCGCGTCAGTGGACGACGACTGGTATTCCTGGCGACTTGCGATATTGGTGGTGGCCTCCTCACGTTGGGAAAGATGCTGAATACCATTCTGCTCATCTTCCGGGTCGCACGATGGGGAAGATGCTGGAAGAGGAGACTCTTCAGGCGGACCATTCTCGCCTTGCTAAGGAAGGTCTCCTGGTCTCACCCAAGTACTTCGGGAGACAGCAGAGCCTCTCTGTCTACCACGGGCATTCCTGAAGCCTCTTCGGTTGGGCTACGGGCGATAATTCTGGGGCTGTAGGAAGCTACCGTCGTAGCAGGTGGGGCAGTGGCACCTTAGCATCTGTGTAACGTCACAACAGTCCCAGTAGGGCCGTTCCTCGTTGAATCCATGATAGTGCCACGCAGGTAAGGCGCGGCAGCAGCATCCCTGGCACTCGAGAAGAGGATAATATGGCGTATTGTGCCAATCCTGGCACTTGAGGCAGGTACAGGTAATATCACAGAGGTCGGGCAAAGGACACCCGTACATCGTCTCGTAGTGGGGAAGCTCCCGAGTCGACCACATGATAAACAATCTCCCCGAATTGCCAAACAGGCTTAAGGGACCAGCACGCGTCACGGTGAGTCAGGTGAGACATGAGAGATTGCGTTGCGTCACGACACACGTTACGTGATGTGACGTGAGAGGAAGAGAGTTGACGTGAGACGTTAAAGTGAGTGATAGAGGGCTAGTAGATAAGCTGTTTAGGTATCTAATATACTTTTTATCATAATAATCCGTCATTATCACCATTACCATTAGTCATTATCGTTGTAACCACGTTATAAGTATCAGTTGTTACTATTAGTATTATTAGAATTATTGTCACTCTCATTATCATTACCGTCACTATCATCATTATTACTAAAGCTGTTATCATCGATATTATAGTATCATCATCAGATATTATCATTATAATTAGCATTATTAGAATTGCTATCACTATTATCATCACTACCGTCATCATCACTATTACCATTACTGTCATTATGATTGTTATTATGGTATCTTCATCGATTACCATCATTACTATTGACATTTTACGATTATTATCACAATTGTTATTATTATGTGGATTTAGGACGGGTAGAGGTTGTGTAGATCAGATCTTTGTGGTAAGACAGATATGTGAGAAAGCTATAGGAAAGGGGAAGGATGTTTTTTGGGCTTTTATGGATCTGGAAAAGGCTTATGATGAGGTAGACAGAAAGGCACTGTGGGAGGTTATGCAGATTTATGGGATAGGAGGAAAGCTTTTGGGAGCTGTCAAGAGTTTTTATGAGAGTAGTAGAGCATGTGTTAGGATTAGAAATGGAGAGAGTGAGTGGTTTGAAGTAAAGGTGGGACTTCGTCAAGGATGCGTTATGTCGCCCTGGCTGTTCAACTTATACATGGATGGGGTGGTGCGAGAGGTGAATGCTAGGGTAGTGAGTCAGGGATTGGAGATGGTTAAAGAAAATGGAGAAAAGTGGGAGGTGAGCCAGCTGTTGTTTGCGGACGACACTGCGCTTGTGGCAGGGTCAGAGGAGGGATTGAGGAAGCTGGTGGCAGAGTTTGGGAGAGTATGTGATAGAAGAAAGCTAAAGATAAATGTGGGTAAAAGTAAGGTGATGAGATGTACAAGGGGTGAAAGTGGCAGTAGATTGGAAGTGAGCATTAAGATAGAGCGACTGGAGGAAGTGGATAGTTTTAGATACTTAGGTGCAAGTGTGGCAGGAAAAGGTGGAGTGAAGGTGGAGGCAGAATGTATATTGAGAGAAGCGAGTAAATGCCTTGGTGGTTTAAAGAGTGTAATGAGGAATAGACATTTGGGAATGAATGCGAAGAGGAGACTGTATGAAGGAGTGATTGTGCCAACAGCACTGTATGGGGCAGAAACGTGGAACATAAGAGAAGAAGAGAGAAGGAGTTTGAATGTGTTTGAGATGAGGTGTCTGAGAAGTATGGTGGGGGTTACTAGGCTGGATAGAGTGAGAAATGAGGAGGTGAGGAGGAGAACAGGGGTGAAAAAGGATTTGGGAGATAGGGTTGATGAAAGAATATTAGGATGGTTTGGACACATGGAAAGAATGAGTGAAGCAAGACTAGTAAAAGAGGTATGGAAGGCAGATGTGGAGGGAGTGAACATGAGGGGACGTCCTAGGATGAGGTGGATGGATGGGGTGAAGGGGGCTTTGGGGAAGAGGGGAATGTCTGTTGAGGAAGGAAGGGAGAGGACGGAAGACAGAGGTGAGTGGAGAATGGTTGTATATGGATGATGTTGTGACTGCGTGAGGAGGAATTTGCGGGGGGTGGTGGGGTGGGGTAGTATGTGTGAGTAAATTTTGACGCAGCCCGAAGGGATTTCTCCCCGTCCTCGCCTTATATGCAAAGGGGGACGGAGAGGGGGGGTCGCCGATTAAATGAAGCGGCCTTGTTGTGGATGTACTGTGTCTTGCGACACTGCTTCTGACCCAGGGCGGTGGGCAGGGTGCAGGGATGACCCGTCATCCAGGAGGTGCTCAGATGAGAGGAAGGGTGGGAGGGGTGTGGAGTGTATTTAGGGATGAAATGGGTGGGAGTGTTTTTATGCCTTTCTCTTTTTGGCTACCTCCCTTGGAAGGGGGAAAAAGCCTTGGTATATGTATGTATGTATTATCATTATCATTATTACTATTATTGTTATTATTATTGTTATTATTATTATCATTATTATTATTACAAGAAAAAATATATACAATATATACATTTGTTCAATTCATTCAATTCAGTGAAAAAATAATAGAGTGAAATAGATCTATTATAAATTTACAACACTTCTCAAAAAGCAATATTTCTAGTAAAGATAATTCCTTTGCTTTACCCATGATTGAGCACACACAAAATCTCTTTTTTTCAACACACACACACACACACACACACACACACACACACACACACACACACACACACACACACACACACACACACACACGACTCGGTGGCGCAGTTGGTAGAGGCTCAGACTCTCAGCACGGTGGTACCGGGGGTACTGGGTTCGAATCCTGCCCAGGGCTGAAATTAATTCAGTATCGCTGCGCCTCGAGTCGTTACTCCAACTCTCGTGGGCGGGGAGTTGGGTGTGTGTGTGTGAGTGTAAGGTCATAGCATTACCCATAGATCGGTCATACGAGCTCTGAGCTCTCTTCCGGGAGGGAAATAGCTGTCGATCACGAGTCCAACACGTGATCCAAAGACCAAGGTGAATACACACACACAACTCTGGGCGCTCCGGATTCGAATTCGCTGTGGGTTGTTACTCCAATTTTCGTGGTCTGGAAGTTGTGTGTGAGTGTGTGCGTGTAAGGTCACAGTATTACCCATGGATCGGTCATATTTGAGCTCTGAGCCCTGATCCGTGAGGGAATTAGTTGTTTAACACGAGTCAAACACGTGATCCAAGACCTTGGTGAATCACACACACACACACACACACACACACACACACACACACACACACACACAACCTCGTGGCGCAATGGTTAGAGTTCTCGCCTGCCACTACGGCGGTCCGGGTTCGAATTCCGCCCAGGGATGAAAAAATATCAATATCGCTGCGCTGTGGTTTGTTATTCCAACTCTCTTGGGCGGGGTGTTGGGTGGTGTGTGCACGTGTAAGGTCACAGTATTAGCCATAGATTGGTCATACGAGCTCTGAGCTCTCATCCGGGGGGAAATAGCTGTCGATTACTAATACAACACGTGATTCAAGACCATGGTGAATCACACACACACACACATACCCAACTCGTGGCGCAGTTGGTGGAGTTCCCGGCTGCCACTATGGCGGTCCGGGTTTGAATCCCGCCCAGGGATGAAATAATTTCAGTATCGCTGCGCTGTGGTTTTTTACTCCAATTCTCGTGGGTGGGAGTTGTGTGTGTGTGTGCGTGTAAGGTCACAGGAGTTAAGCAGCAGTCGTCACCCAGGTCAGGTCAACCGGGTAGCTGCTTCAGTTAGTGATATGTCCCGTGGTTGTGTTACTGTGTTCAGCGCCGAAGAGGGACAATCTCTACTTAGTAGAATTGAAGCCTTGGAGGATGCTGGTAAGTGCCTTAAAGAGGAGAATCGAGTTCTCCGCTCGAAGGCCCATAATACGGAAGACAAAATTAGCGATGTGCATGGATGGAATACGGTGAAAAATAAGATGCGGAAAAGTGGAAAAAAGTCCTCACCGGCCCCACTGAAATGCAAAAACTCGTTTCAAATGCTGGCGAATTTGCAGGAAGAAGAAACTTATGAAATCCAAGAGAAGAAGGAAAGGGAAGACGCTGAACCCCTGCCCACAGGTAAGATTTTGGTAGTAGGAGACAGTCAAGTGAGGTATTTAGACAGGGTTTTCTGCGACAAAGATAGGAAACATAGGACGCAGGTGTGTTTCCCCGGCGCGGGCATAGGAGATGTTAGAGATAGGATTGAAGAGTGTCTAGTAGGGGAAGGTAAGGACCCAGTAGTTTGCTTAAGTGCCGGAGGAAATGATATAGGTAAGTTAGGGAGTGAGGAATTATTTGCGCGGTACCGGGATGCGCTAGACAAGATCAGAAATAGGGGAGGTGTTCCTGTAGTATGTGGAATCCTTCCGAGGCGTAGAGTTGGAGGCATGTGGCATTCCAGGGCTATTGCAATGAATTGCAGGCTGGCAAAACATTGTAAGGCAAATGGATGGGCATTTGTCGACAACTGGGACCGCTTTTATGGTAAGAATCACCTATACACAAGGGACGGAGTGCACTTGTCTCCCAGAGGATTTCGGCTCCTTGCTGAATCCCTTGAGCGAGAAGTAGGCATCCTACAGGGTTTTTTTCGGGTAGATTACGTGGGAGTAGGGGGGGAAGTATCGGAATATAGTTTAGGCAATAGAAACAACTTAGAGGACTGTGTAAAAAATCACCAAAGCAGGTGGAGGGGAGATAGACTTAAAGTTTATTATACAAATAGCAGGAGCATAATTAACAAAATTTATTTGCTGCGAGGTAAAGCATGCGTAGAAAATTTCGATATTATAGCTATTACTGAATCCTGGATCAACATGGCTGATAAACATTTCCTTCCGGAAATCGAAATAGAAGGATATAAGTTTTTTCATAAGGATAGGGTAGGCAGGAATGGGGGAGGTGTAGCACTTTTCGTTAAAAATACATTAAACTGTATTATCAACAATTCGATTAAGGAAGAGGACTGTACGGAATCTATTTGGGTAGAGATTATAGGCAAGAATAAGAAAGTTATTATTGGCGTCTTGTATAGACCTCCTAACCTCAGCATTGAGCAGACTGATTCCCTGATTCATGAAATTCACAGAGCGTCCCAGTACAAAAACGTTGTAATCATGGGAGATTTTAACTATAGAAACATTGACTGGGAAACTTTAATAGGAGATCATGAAGCGAAGAAATTCCTAGATGTGGTGCAGGATAATTTCCTAAAACAAGTGATTACCGATCCTACGAGGGGACAAAATACCCTGGACTTAATTCTAACAAATAATGAGCACCAAATTAGCAGCGTAATAGTGGGAGATAGTCTAGGCTTTAGCGATCATCAAGAAATAAGATTTAATGTTATTTGGGAAAAATTAAAAAGTACAAATAACGTTCAAGTACCAGACTTCAGGAAAGCAAACTTTGACAATATAAAAACCTATTTGAAATTGAATACGAAAAGCCAGGCGGACGTTTCAGACATTCTCGATTCTCGTTGTGGGGCTGGTAGTCAGGTCTGGGTCACGGAGGGTAATATGCATACCTTAGGTCAGGTCATTTGGGGGCGAGGGCCCAACAGTCAGGTCAGAAATTTAGAAGAAATGTATAACAATCTAACTGATCTAATTATTAATGCACAAAACACATTTATCCCCCTAAAGTCAATACGGAAAAATAGTAATACTCCCAAATGGATGACGGACAGATTGAAACATGAGATCGGAATGAAAAGAGGACTTTACGTAAAAATAAAAAACGGGGAATCACATCTTAGATCAAGATATAACGAAATGGCAAAGCTGGTTAAAAGGAATACACGTTCAGCGAAACGTAATTATGAAATCAAGGTTGCCAGTCAAGCAAAATCCAACCCAAAGGGTTTCTTTTACCTCTATAGAACAAAAAATAAAGAAAGAATAGGACCAATTAAAAACGATGAAAATGTCATGATAGAATCGGAAGAAAAAATGAGTGAGGAGTTTAACAATTATTTTCTATCGGTGTTTACTAATGAGAGGTTAGATAAAGTACCTGACTGCGATCCGATTTACAGAGGGGATGAAGAAAGTAGTCTAACTAATATCAGCATTAGTAAAGAAGAAGTAGTCAAGCAGATTGACAGACTTAAAGCTACAAAATCTCCGGGTCCAGACGAAATTTTTCCAAGAATGCTTAAAGAGTGTAAATTTGAAATCTGCGACCAGTTAACTGAAATATTCAATAAATCGGTAGACACTGGTTCTGTTCCAACTGCTTGGAGGTTCCTGTTTTTAAGAAGGGAGATAGATCGTCTATATACAACTACAGGCCAATCAGTCTGACATCGGTTATAGGTAAAATGCTTTAATCAATAATAGTAGATAGATTCAGAGAACACATCGAAATTGATAATCTAATTCGTGATTCACAGCATGGTTTCTCCAAGGGTAAGTCATGTGTGACTAATCTTCTATCCTTTTACACTAAAGTATATAAGGCGTCAGACAACAATGAAAATTACGATGTTATTTACCTTGACTTTAGCAAAGCGTTCGACAAAATGCCACACCAGAGACTACTAAATAAAATCAAAGCCCATGGCATAGGAGGAAAAGTGTTAGAATGGATTAGAGCTTGGATTAGTAACAGAAAACAGCGGGTCACCATAAATGGAATAAAATCTAGGTGGGGCAATGTTACTAGCGGGGTCCCCCAGGGCTCGGTTTTGGGTCCCTTGTTGTTCATTATGTATATAAACGACTTAGATGATGGGTTAAATAGTGATGTTAGTAAGTTTGCGGACGACACTAAAATAGGACGCCTAATTAGGTCAGGAGACGACGCCCAGATTCTGCAGGATGATCTTAATAAACTGTTAACATGGTCGGTGAAATGGCAAATGAACTTCAATATCTCTAAGTGTAGCGTGTTAAACGTAGGGCTACACAACCCCGAAAATAGATACAACTTAGATAATACGTTTTTAGAAAAATCTGAGTGCGAGAGGGACTTGGGAGTTCTGGTGAGTCCGGACCTTAAAACCAGGAAGCAGTGCATTATTTAACACCAGAAATAAAGCTAACAAAGCATTAGGCTTCATTGCTGGGACGGTTACAAATAAAAGCGAAGAGGTAGTTATCAAGCTCTATTTGGCGTTAGTTAGACCAGTCCTTGACAATGCGGTACATTTTTGGTCTCCATTCTATAGAATGGATATCACTTCACTAGAATCAGTACAGAGAAGAATGACCAAAATGATACAAGGACTCGGAAATTTGCCTTTCGAAGAGGGGCTTAGGCACCTAAACTTACACTCTCTGGAAAGACGCAGTGTGCGGGGTGATCTAATAGAAGTGTTCAAGTGGATCAAAGGCTATAACAAGGGTGAAGCAAACAAGGTCATCATAATAAAACAACAGGGCAGGACTCGCAGTAATGGGTATAAACTGGAAAAATTTAGTTTTAAGAAGGAAATAGGCAAGAATTTGTTTACTAATAGGTGTGGTCGATGAATGGAATAAACTTAGTAACCATGTAGTAAGCGCTGAAACTATCAGTTGTTTTAAAAAACGATTAGACAACTTTATGGATGGGGATGACAGGTGGTGATGGATACGGATCTGCCTAGTGTAGGCCTTATGGTCTTTTGTAGTCTCCTTTATTCTTATGTTCTTATGTTATTATCCATAGATCGGTCATATGAGCTCTGAGCTCTCTTCCGGGAAGGAAATAGCTGTCTATCACGAGTCCAACACGTGATTCAAGACCATGGTGAATCACACACACACACACACACACACACACACACACACACACACACACACACACACACACACACACACATCCATAGAATGGTGTTGGCTCCTGAAAAATGTCTAGAATTAGGGGATTAAACTTCACTCATTAGGAAACCTTAGAATCATTCAATTCATGGAAACTTATAGATTGGCTTTGGTTCCCAAAAAATTTCTAAAATTAGGGGCTTAATCTCTCCATTAGGGAGTTTTAAAATCATGCAAAAAAGATTTAACTTTTGTAATATGAATCATCACGGGGGTTTGTCCCTATCTTTACGCCCCCTTACGAAAATCAAGATAAAAATATATATATAACCTATGCTACTTATCCTTATGCCTAGAATATTATACCAACTTTTGTGAAAACCCAATGCATGGTATTGGCTCTTGGAAAATGTCAAAATTTGAGTGTTTAAACACACACACACATTCGCGAACCTTAAACCCCCCTAAAGAAGTTGAAATTCTGGAATTTTGCTTAATTGCTGTTCAATTCATATGTTTTAATTTCATCGAAATCAATATATATGCTTTTTCATATGAGGCTGCCTCCTATATGTCCCGTAAAAATAGAATTAAACATGCTGCATTGCACTTGCCCTTACGTCTAGAATCTGTTCCAAAGTTCATAAATATCGGTATAGTAGATTGTTAGTCCATAATTAACGCACAAACAGACATTGACTTTTATATAATACATACATACATTTACCAAATGCTTTTTACCCCTTACACGGGAGGTAGCCAAAAAACCAAGGCATAACAACCACTCCCACCCATTTCATCCCCTACATACTCCACTCCCCTCTTCCCTCTTCCCTCCCTCTTTTATATAATAAATTAATAAAAAGGACGGTCAGTGCCAGTTTCTTTACCCCTCAGATTCTGGAGAAACACAACCTCAGAAAATAAAGGGATAGAAGTAATGACAAACAGTAATCAACCATATTGAAGTAAAAGTTCTCTTTCTGAAGATCCACCTTGCATCTTTTGTCCACCACGCTGTTTTTCTTTCTTTTCCTTTTTTTTTTTTTTTTTTCCTCTCATCCAAAGAAAATCAGAATTTTTACACATACCCTGATGTATACACCTTTATGTTCATTTCCTCCCTTCTTCCCAAGTATGGAAACGATGGTTTTTGGTAATTACATAGCAAATACCCCATTCGCTCCTTTTCCTAATTCTTACTCTTTTCTTTTTCTTTTTTCCTATCATCAAAGATCAAATTATCTCTTTCTGTCGGAACAAGTTCATTTATTTCATCGTCTTCACTCGGTGGCGTGCTTGGTAGAGCTTCCGACTATCACTACGGCGGTACGGCTTCGAATCCTGCTCAGGGCTGAAATAATTTCAGTATCGCTGCGCTTTGACTCGTTACTCCAACTCTCGAGGGCGGGGAGCTGGGTATGTGTGTGCGTGCAAGGTCACAGCGTTACCCATAGATCGGTCATACGAACTCTGAGCTCTCCTCTGGGAGGGAAATAGCTGTCGTTCACGAGTCCAGCACGTCATCCAAAGACCAATGAATACACTGTCATTGTCCTTATTTCCTCTGCTTCTTTTATTCTTCCCACTATTGTCAAACATTCCCTTGTACTACTCTCCTAATTACTTTCGGTCTTCCTAGCCTTGCTTTCCCTTCCACCTTTGTATTACTATTTATTTATTTTTTACTTTTTCTGCATGTCTACGTTACTTCAGCAGGCGCGTTTATTTTCTCCACATCCATCTTTTCCTACATTTCCTCTTATTTATTTTACTCCTTATTTATCATTTGACTTCACACTCCCTAGTCATTTCATCACCAACTCCCATAATTCGCTTTCACACTGTAATGATTCCGTCCAGCCATGCAATCGGGTCAAGACTAGGAGGGGCATTAAACGCTACGATACAAAATCACGTTACAGCGCACAACCTAACCTAACCTAAACTAACCTAACCTAATATAACATAACATAACATAACCAATCTAACCTAACCTGACCTAACCTTACCTAACCTAACCTAACCTAAACTAAACTAACATAACCTAACCTAACATAACCAATCTAATCTAATCTAACGTAACCTAACATAATATAATCAATCTAATCTAATCTAATCTAACCTAACCTAATCTAACCTAACCTAACATAATCTAACTTAACCTAACCTAAACTAACCTAACCTAACATAACCTAACCTAACATAACATAACATAACCAATCTAATCTAACCTAACCTAACCTAATCTAATCTAACCTAACCTAACATAACCGAACCTAGACTAACCTAACCTAACATAATATAACTAATCTAATCTAACTTAACCTAACCTAACCTAACCTAACCTAACCTAACGTTTCGTTGATAACAAGTTAAAAAAGAATCAAGTCTTCTCGTACGGTGACAACCCCCTCTCCCACATCCATTCATCCATCTCTCTCTCTCTCTCTCTATCTTATATATATATATATATATATATATATATATATATATATATATATATATATATATATCTTCCCTCTCTCTTCTCTCTCTCTTCTCTCTCT
>NC_134779.1:69274007-69279007 GCF_046742065.1 Oratosquilla oratoria
CTTACGCCTAGAATCTATGTTCCAAAGTTCATAAACATCGGTATAGTAGATTGTTAGTCCATAAGTAACGCACAAACAAAGAGACATTGACTTTTATATAATACATACATACATATACCAAATGCTTTTTCCCCCTTACACGAGAGGTAGCCAAAAAACAAAGGCATAGAAACCACTCCCACCTACTTCATCCCCTACATATTCCACTCCCCTCTTCCCTCTTCCCTCCCTCTTTTACATAATAAATTAATAAAAAGGACGATCAGTACCAGTTTCTTTACTCCTCAGATTCTGGAGAAACACAACCTCAGAAAATAAAAGGATAGAAGTAATGACAAACAGTAATCAACCATATTGAAGTAAAATTTCTCTTTCTAAAGATCCACCTTGCATCTTTTGTCCACCACACTGTTTTTCTTTCTTTTCCTTTTTTTTTTTTTCTTTTTGTCGATCCCAGTCAGACAATTACTCTTTTTTCCTTTCATCCAAAGAAAATCAGAATTTTTTACACACAATCTGATGTATACACCTTTATGTTCATTTCCTCCCTTCTTCCCCAGTATGGAAACGATGGTTTTTGGTAATTACATAGCAAATACCCCATTCGCTCCTTTTCCTTGTTCCTACTCTTTTCTTTTTCTTTTTTCCTATCATCAAAGATCAAATTATCTCTTTCTGTCGGAACAAGTTCATTTATTTCATCGTCTTCACTACGGCGGTACGGGTTCGAATCCTGCTCAGGACTGAAATAATTTCAGTATCGCTGCGCTTCGAGTCCTTACTCCAACTCTCGAGGGCGGGGAGTTGGGTGTGTGTGTGCGTGCAAGGTCACAGCATTACCCATAGATCGGTCATACGAACTCTAAGCTCTCTTCCGGGAGGGAAATAGCTGTCGTTCACGAGTCCAGCACCTGATCCAAAGACCAATAAATACACTGCCATTGTCCTTATTTCTTCTACTTCTTTTATTCTTCCCACTGTTGCCAAACACTCCCTTGTACTACTCTCCTACTTACTTTCGGTCTTCCTAGCCATGCTTTCCCTTCCACCTTTGTACTACTATTCTTTTTTAACTCTTTCTGCATGTCTACGTTACTTTAGCAGGCGCGTTTATTTTCTCCACATCCATCTTTTCCTACATTTCCTCTTATTTCTTTTACTCCTTATTTATCATTTGACTACACACTCCCTAGTCATTTCATCACCAACCTCTATAATTCGCTTCCACACCGTAATGCCTCCGTCCGGCCATGCAATCGGGTCAAGACTAGAACATAAGAACATAAGAACATAAGAACATAAGAACAAAGGAGACTGCAAGAGACCATAAGGCCTACACTAGGCAGCTCCGTATCCATCACCACCTGTCATCCCCATCCATAAAGTTGTCTAATCGTTTTTTAAAACAACTGATAGTTTCAGCGCTTACTACATGGTTACTAAGTTTATTCCATTCGTCGACCACCCTATTAGTAAACCAATTCTTGCCTATTTCCTTCTTAAATCTAAATTTGTCCAGTTTATACCCATTACTGCGAGTCCTGTCCTGTTGTTTTATAATGAAGACCTTGTTTGCTTCACCCTTGTTATAGCCTATAATCCACTTGAACACTTCTATTAGATCACCCCGCACTCTACGTCTTTCCAGAGAGTGTAAGTTTAGGTGCCTGAGCCTCTCTTCGTAAGGCAAATTTCCGAGTCCATGTATCATTTTGGTCATTCTTCTCTGTACTGATTCTAGTGAATTGATGTCCATTTTGTAGGACGGAGACCAAAACTGTACCGCATAGTCAAGGATGGGTCTAACTATCGCTAGATAGAGTTTAATAATTACCTCTGCATTTCTATTTGTTACCGTCCTAGCAATGAAGCCTAATGCTTTGTTAGCTTTATTTCTGGGTCATTAAATGCTACGATACAAAATCACGTTACAGCGCACAACCTAACCTGATCTAACCTAACTTAATCTAACCTAAACTAATCTAACCTAATATAACATAACCTAACATAACCAATCTAATCTAACCTAACCTAACCCTAACCTAACCTAACCTAACCTAAACTAACCTAACCTAACCTAATATAACCAATCTAATCTAACCTAACCTAACCTAACCTAACATAGCATAACCAATCTAATCTAATATAACCTAACCTAACCTAATCTAACGTAACCTAACCTAATCCAACCTAACTTAAACTAACCAAACCTAACATAACATAACATAACCAATCTAATCTAACCTAACCTAATCTAATCTAATCTTATCTAACCTAACATAACCTAACATAACCAATTTAATCTAATTTAACCTAATCTAACCTAACCTAACCTAAACTTTCGTTGGTACATACATATACATATACCAAGGCTTTTTCCCCCTTCCAAGGGAGGTAGCCAAAAAGGGAAAGGCATAAAAACACTCCCACCCATTTCATCCCAAAATACACTCCACACCCCTCCCACCCTTCCTCTCATCTGAGCACCTCCTGGATGACGGGTCATCCCTGCACCCTGCCCACCGCCCTGGGTCAGAAGCAGTGTCGCAAGACACAGTACATCCACAGCAAGGCCGCTTCATTTAATCGGCGTCCACCCCTCTCCGTCCCCCTTTGCATATAAGGCGAGGACGGGGAGAAATCCCTTCGGGCTGCGTCAAAATTTACTCACACATACTACCCCACCCCCCACCCCCCGCCCATTCCTCCTCATGCAGTCACAACATCATCCATATACAACCATTCTCCACTCACCTCTGTCTTCCGTCCTCTCCCTTCCTTCCTCAACAGACATTCCCCTCTTCCCCAAAGCCCCCTTCACCCCATCCATCCACCTCATCCTAGGACGTCCCTTCATGTTCACTCCCTCCACATCTGCCTTCCATACCTCTTTTACTAGTCTTTCTTCACTCATTCTTTCCATGTATCCAAACCATCCTAATATTCTTTCATCAGCCCTATCTCCCAATTCCTTTTTCACCCCTGTTCTCCTCCTCACCTCCTCATTTCTCACTCTATCCAGCCTAGTAACCCCCACCATACTTCTCAGACACCTCATTTCAAACACATTCAAACTCCTTCTCTCTTCTTCCCTTATGTTCCACGTTTCTGCCCCATACAGTGCTGTTGGCATAATCACTCCTTCATACAGTCTCCTCTTCGCATCCATTCCCAAATGTCTATTCCTCATTACACTCTTTAAACCACCAAGGCATTTACTCGCTTCTCTCAATCTACATTCTACCTCCACCTTCACTCCACCTTTTCCTGCTACACTTGCACCCAAGTATCTAAAACTATCCACTTCCTCCAGTCGCTCTCCCTTAATGTTCACTTCCAGTCTACTGCCACTTTCACCCCTTGTACATCTCATCACCTTACTTTTACCCACATTTATCTTTAGCTTTCTTCTATCACATACTCTCCCAAACTCTGCCACCAGCTTCCTCAATCCCTCCTCTGACCCTGCCACAAGCGCAGTGTCGTCCGCAAACAACAGCTGGCTCACCTCCCACTTTTCTCCATTTTCTTTAACCATCTCCAATCCCTGACTCACTACCCTAGCATTCACCTCTCGCACCACCCCATCCATGTATAAGTTGAACAGCCAGGGCGACATAACGCATCCTTGACGAAGTCCCACCTTTACTTCAAACCACTCACTCTCTCCATTTCTAATCCTAACACATGCTCTACTACTCTCATAAAAACTCTTGACAGCTCCCAAAAGCTTTCCTCCTATCCCATAAATCTGCATAACCTCCCACAGTGCCTTTCTGTCTACCCTATCATAAGCCTTTTCCAGATCCATAAAAGCCCAAAAAACATCCTTCCCCTTTCCTATAGCTTTCTCACATATCTGTCTTACCACAAAGATCTGATCTACACAACCTCTACCCGTCCTAAATCCACACTGTTCCTCACCAATTACTCCTTCTGTTCCTCTCCTAATCCTCTCAATTAAGATCCTCCCATAAGCCTTCCCTACTACACTCAACAGGCTAATCCCTCTGAAATTACTACATTCACACTTGTCCCCTTTTCCCTTGTAAAGAGGAACTATACAGGCACTTCTCCAGTCCTCCGGTACTCTACCCTCTCTCCAGCAAACATTAAATAACCTCACCAACCAGTCCACCATCACTGAACCTCCCTTTTTCAGACATTCTGCATGGCATCCATCCAGACCAGGTGCCTTGCCTGCTTTCATCATCTTTACAACTGCCTTCACCTCATCCTTCCTTATTTCTCCTCCATTCTCCTCACTCATCACTCTCATTTTCTTCGCATTTCCCACTGCAGCTATCTTTCCTTCCCTATCCTCCTTCACATTCAGCAACTCCCTAAAATATTCTGCCCATCTTCCCCTCACTGCCATCTCTTCCATTATCATCTCTCCATCTGTACCTTTTACCTTTTCTTCCCTACTTGATTCGCCTCCTCTTCCTCTCTTAATTTCTTTCCAAAACATCTTTTTATTACTTTCAAAATTTTCTGTCATACTCCTACCCCATTTCACATCTGCTCTCCTCTTTGCCTCCTTTACCTTTTGCTTTACTTCTCTTTTCTTTTCTTTGTACGTCTCATATGACTCCCCTGTCCTCTTTTGTAACCAATCTGTGAATGCTCGCTTCTTCTCTTCTACAACCTTCTTTGTTTCCTCATCCCACCATTCACTACCCTTTCTTCTATTTCCCCCTGTCCTTCTTGTTCCACACACCATCTTTGCACACTTTAAGACTCCCTCCTTGAACCATCCCCATTCCTCCTCCACACCCATCTCTGCTCTATCTTTTACTCCCTCCCACTCCTCCTTCAGCTTCTTTTCGTACTCCTTCTCCTTTTCCTTTTCATTCAAGGAGTTCACTCTAAGAACCTCCCTACCTTTTGTCCCTTTCCTCCTTCTCCATCTATCCTCCACTCTCAGCTTACCTTCCACCAAAAAATTATCTGATATTCCCCCACCCTCTCCCCTTAGCACATGTACATCCTTAACTCTT
>NC_134779.1:69284007-69291507 GCF_046742065.1 Oratosquilla oratoria
TTAGGGAGTTGTAAAATCATGGAAAAAAGATTAAACTTTTGTGATGTGAATTATCACGGGGGTTTGTCCCTATCTTTACGCCCCCTTACGAAAATCAAAATCAAAGTATATATACATAGATTATGCTACTTATCCTTATGCCCAGAATCTTATACCAACTTTTGTGAAAACCCAATGCATGGTATTGGCTCTTGGAAAATGTCAAAATTTGGAGAGTTTAAACACACACACACATTGGCGAACCTTAAAACCCCCCTAAAGAAGTTGAAATTTCAGGAATTTTGCTTAATTGGTGTTCAATTCATATGTTTTAAATTTCATCGAAATCAGAAATATATGATTTTTCATGGGAGGCTGCCTCCTATATGTCCCGTAAAAATAGAATTAAACATGCTGCATTGCACTTGCCCTTACGCCTAGAATCTGTTCCAAAGTTCATAAATATCGGTATAGTAGATTGTTAGTCCATACGTAACGCACAAACAGACATTGACTTTTATATAATACATACATACATGTACCAAAGACTTTTTCCCCCTTACACGGGAGGGTGCCAAAAAACAAAGGCATAAAAACCACTCCCACCCATTTCATCCCCTAAATACTCAACTCCCCTCAACCCTCTTTCCTCCCACTTTTATATAATAAATAAACAAAAAAAAGGACGATCAGTACCAGTTTCTTTACCCCTCAGATTCTGGAGAAACACAACCTCAGAAAATAAAGGTATAAAAGTAATGACAAACAGTAATCAACCATATTGAAGTAAAAGTTCTCTTTCTGAAGATCCACCTTGCATCTTTTGTCCACCACGCTGGTTTTCTTTCTTTTCCTTTTTTTTTTTTTTTTTTTTTTTGTCGATCCCAGTCAGACAATTACTCTTTTTTTTCTTTCATCCAAAGAAAATCAGAAGTTTTTTTACACATAATCTGATGTATACACCTTTATGTTCATTTCCTCCCTTCTTCCCCAGTATGGAAACGATGGTTTTTGGTAATTACATAGCAAATACCCCATTCGCTCCTTTTCCTTGTTCTTACTCTTTCCTTTTTCTTTTTTCCTATCATCAAAGATCAAATTATCTCTTTCTGTCGGAACAAGTTCATTTATTTCATCGTCTTCACTCGGTGGCGTGCTTGGTAGAGTTTCCGACTATCACTACGGCGGTACGGGTTCGAATCCTGCTCAGGACTGAAATAATTTCAGTATCGCTGCGCTTTGACTCGTTATTCCAACTCTCGTGGGCGGGGAGTTGGGGTTGTGTGTGCGTGCAAGGTCACAGCATTACCCATAGATCGGTCATACGATCTCTGAGCTCTCCTCCGGGAAAGAAATAGCTGTCGTTCACGAGTCCAGCACGTCATCCTAGGACCAATGAAAACACTGCCATTGTCCCTATTTCACCTGCTTCTTTTATTCTTCCCACTATTGCCAAACACTCCCTTGTACTACTCTCCTACTTACTTTCGGTCTTCCTAGCCTTGCTTTCCCTTCCACCTTTGTATTACTATTCTTTTTTAACTCTTTCTGCATGTCTACGTTACTTCAGCAGGCACGTTTATTTTCTCCACATCCATCTTTTCCTACATTTCCTTTTATTTCCTTTACTCCTTATTTATCATTTGACTACACACTCCCTAGTCATTTCATCACCACCCTCTATAGTTCGCTTCCACACCGTAATGCTTCCGTCCAGCCATGCTATCGGGTCAAGACTAGAAGGGTCATTAAATGCTACGATACAAAATCACGTTACAGCGCACAACCTAACCTAATCTATCCTAACTTAATCTAACCTAACCTAACCTAATATAACATAACATAACATAGCCAATCTAACCAAACCTAACCTAACCTAACCTAATCTAACCTAACCTAACCTAAACTAAACTAACATAACCTAAATTAACATAACCAATCTAATCTAACCTAACCTAACCTAACCTAACCTAACATAGCATAACCAATCTAATCTAATCTAACCTAACCTAACCTAATCTAACACAACCTAACGTAATCCAACCTAACCTTAACTAACCTAACATAACCAAACTAATCTAATCTAATCTAACCTAACATAACATAACCAATTAAATCTAACTTGATCTAACCTAACCTAACCTAACCTAACCTAAACTTTCGTTGATAACAAATTAAAAGAATTCTTCTCGTACGATGACACACCCCCTCTCCCACTACAACTACACAAAACCACCTGTCACTGGCCAAAACAACAATTTTGGAACGTGTTTCCGCAGTCATAATACATACATATACCAAGGCTTTTTTCCCCCTTACCAGGGGGGGTAGCCAAAAAGGACAAGGCACAAAAACATTCCCACCCATTTCATCCCCGAAAACACTTCACACCCCTCCACCCTCCCTCTCATCTTAGCACCTCCTAGATGACGGGTCATCCCTGCACCCTGTCCACTGCCCTGGGTCAGAAGCAGTGTCGCAGGACACAGCACATCCACAGCAAGGCCGCTTCATTAAATCCTCTCCGTCCCCCCATATAAAGGAGAGGACGGGGAGAAATCCCTTCGGGCTGCGTCAAAAAATTTTGCTCACACACACTACCATTCATCATCATCATCATCATCCTCACCACTATAACGATTACCATTATTACCATTACTTGTTAATTACCATGCCATCACTACCATTATTTGTCAATTACCATTGCCATTATATTTACCAACGTCCAGTTACAATGGAATACGTCCCTACTACCAGGTGAATGAGGATCTGCACGATGAAGACGACAAAGGCCAATGCCACCGTCCAAGGCAGGAACACGTTGCCAATGATGATGCTAAGCCCTAGGAAGACCTACAGGACGACGCCGATGGCCCGTGCCCAGGCTGGTCCTGACAGGAATCCACTCCCCACTGCAAAGAGCAGAGGCTACAAATCGAGAACGAGACTTCGGGTACCTTTGCCCTTTGTGACCTCGTGAGAGAGCGCAGGGCTTCCGTTCTCCTACTGGTGTTTCCTGCGGACGCTCTGCTCCTACCGATTGCGGCGTCTTGTTCGTCTGGGCTTCTTGGTGCTCGGAGGCATCTAGGACTCCAACAACACGTAGTACAGGAACCAAAGGACGAATTCGTCCGATCCCATGGCAGTCTTTTTCTTTGTTCGGCGATGCGGCCTTCTGCTGTGGGGCTAAAAAGCGCCGCGCTGACCTTCCTTTCCCTTTTCCTCTTTGACTTGGGCCTAAGCTGGGCGCATTTTCTCGCCTCCTGCCGCGTCAGTGGACGACGACTGATATTCCTGGCGATTTCTGCTATTGGTAGTGGCCTCCTCACGTTGGGAAAGATGCTGAATACCATTCAGCTCATCTTTCGAGTCGCACGATGGGGAAGATGCTGGAAGAGGAGACTCTTCAGGCGGACCTTTCTCGCCTCGCTAAGTAAGGTCTCCTGGGCTCACCCAAGTACTTCGGGAGACAGGAAAGCCTCTCTGTCTACCACGGGCTTTCCTCAAGCCTCTTCGGTTGGGCTGCTGGCGATGATTCTGGGGATGGAAGAGGCTATCGTCGTAGCAGGTGGGGCAGTGGCACCTTGGCATCTGTGTAACGTCACAACAGTGCCAGAATGGCCGTTCCTCGTACAATCCATGACAGTACCACGCAGGTATGGCGTGGCAGCAGCATCCCTGGCACTCGGGAGGAGGATAATACGGCGTATTGTGCAAATCCTGGCACTGGAGGCAGGTACAGGTAAAGTCACAGAGGTCGGGCAAAGGACATCCGTACATCGTCTCGTAGTGAGCAAGCTCCCGAGTCGACCACATGATAAACAATCTCGCCAAATTGCCAAATAGGCTTAAGGGACCAGCACGCGTCACGGTGAGTCAGGTGAGACATGAGAGATTGCGTTGTGTCACGACACACGTTACGTGATGTGACGTGAGACGTTAAAGTGAGTGATATAGGGCTAGCAGACAAGCTATTTAGGTAACTTATATACATTTTTATCATAATAATCCGTCATTATCACAATTATCATTAGTCATTATCGTTGTAACCACGTTATAAGTATTAGTTGTCACTATTAGTATTATTAAAATCATTGTCACTCTCATTATCATTACCGTCATTATCACCATTATTACTAAAGCCATTATCATTTATATTATAGTATCATCATCAGATATCATTACTATTAGCATTATTAGAATTGCTATCACTATTATCATCATTACCGTCATTACTATTACCATTACTGTCATTATCATTGTTATTATGGCATCATCATCGATTATCATCATTACTGTTGACATTTTACGATTATTATCACAGTTGTTATTATTATTGTTCTTATTATTATCATTATCATTATTACTATTATTGTTATTATTATTGTTATTATTGTTATCATTATTATCATTACTAGAAAAAATATATAAAATATATACATTTGTTCAATTCAGTCAATTCAGAAAAAAATAATAGAGTGAAATAGATCTATTATAAATGTACAACACTTCTCCATAAGCAATATTTCTAGTAAAGATCATTCCTTTGCTTTAGCCATGATTGAGAACACACAAAATATATTTTTTTCAACAAACACATACACACACACAAACATACACACACATATACACACACACACACACACACACACACACATATATATATACACACACACACACACACACATATATATATATACACACACACACACACACACACACGCGCACACACGCACACACACACGCACACACACACACACACACGCACACACAACTCTGGGCGCTCCGGATTCGAATCCTACCCAGGGATGAAATAATTTCAGTATCACTGCGCTGTGGGTTGTTACTCCACCTTTCGTGGACTGGGAGTTGTGTGTGAGTGTGTGCGTGTAAGGTCACAGTATTACCCATAGATCGGTCATATGAGCTCTGAGCTCTCTTCCGGGAGGGAAATAGCTGTCTATCACGAGTCCAACAAGTGATCCAAGACCTTGGTGAATCACACACACACACACACACACACACACACACACACACACACACACACACACACACACACACACACACACACACACACACACACACACACACACACACACACACACACACACACACACACACACACACACACACACACACACACACAACTCGTGACTCAGTTCGTAGAGTTCCCGCCTTCCACTACGGCGGTCCGGGCTTGAATCTCGCCCAGGGATTAAATAATTTCAATATCGCTGCGCTGTGGGTTGTTACTCCAAATTTCGTGTGTGGGAGTTGTGTGTGTGTGTACGTGTAAGGTCACAGTATTGCCCATAGATCGGTCATATGAGCTCTGGGCTCTCTTCTGGGAGGGAAATAGCTGTCTTTCACGAGTCCAACACGTGATCCAAGACCTTGGTGAATCACACACACACACACACACAACTCGTGACGCAGTTCGTAGAGTACCCGGCTGCCACTACGGCGGTCCTGGTTTGAATCCCGCCCAGGGATGAGATAATTTCAGTATCGCTGCGCTGTGGGTTGTTACTCCAACTTTCGTGGGTGGTAGTTGTGTGTGTGTGTGTGTGTGTGTGTGCGTGTAAGGTCATAGTATTACCCATAGATCGGTCATATGAGCTCTGAGCTCTCTTCCGGGAGGGAAATAGCTGTCTATCACGAGTCCAACACGTGATCCATAACCATGGTGAATCACACACACACACACACACACACACACACACACACACACACACACACACACACAGACACACACACACACATCCATAGAATGGTGTTAGCTCCTGAAAAATTTCTAAAATTAGGGGATTAAACTTTTTTCATTAGGAAACCTTAGAATCATGCAATTCATGGACATTTATAGACTGGTTTTGGTTCCCAAAATTTTGCTAAAATTAGTTGCTTAATCTCTCCATTAAGGAGTTTTAAAATCATGTAAAAAAGATTAAACTTCTGTAATGTGAATTATCACGTGGGTTTGTCCCTATCTTTACCCCCCCTAACGAAAATCAAAATCAAAATATATATATATATATATATATATATATATATATATATATATATATATATATATATATATATATATATATATATATATATATATATATATATATATAGCTTATGCTACTTATCCTTATGCCTAGAATTTTTTGTAAAAACCCAATGCATGGTATTGGCTCTTGGAAAATGTCCAAATTTGGAGTGTTTAAACACATACACACATTCGCGAACCTTAAAACCCCCTAAAGAAGTTGAAATTTCAGGAATTTTCCTTAATTGGTGTTCAATCCATATGTTTTAAATTTCATCGAAATCAGAAATATATGATTTTTCATGGGAGGCTGCCTCCTATATGTCCCGTAAAAATAGAATTGAACATGCTGCATTGCACTTGCCCTTACGCCTAGAATCTATGTTCCAAAGTTCATAAATATCGGTATAGTAGATTGTTAGTCCATAAGTAACGCACAAACAAACAGACATTGACTTTTATATAATACATACATACATATACCAAATGCTTTTTCCCCCTTACACGAGAGGTAGCCAAAAAACAAAGGCATAGAAACCACTCCCACCTACTTCATCCCCTACATATTCCACTCCCCTCTTCCCTCTTCCCTCCCTCGTTTACATAATAAATAAATAAAAAGGACGGTCAGTACCAGTTTTTTTACCCCTCAGATTCTGGAGAAACACAACCTCAGAAAATAAAAGGATAGAAGTAATGACAAACAGTAATCAACCATATTGAAGTAAAAGTTCTCTTTCTGAAGATCCACCTTGCATCTTTTGTCCACCACACTGTTTTTCTTTCTTTTCCTTTTTTTTTTCTTTTTTTTTTTGTCGATCCCAGTCAGACAATTACTCTTTTTTCCTTTCATCCAAAGAAAATCAGAATTTTTTACACATAATCTGATGTATACACCTTTATGTTCATTTCCTCCCTTCTTCCCCAGTATGGAAACGATGGTTTTTGGTAATTACATAGCAAATACCCCATTCGCTCCTTTTCCTTGTTCCTACTCTTTTCTTTTTCTTTTTTCCTATCATCAAAGATCAAATTATCTCTTTCTGTTGGAACAAGTTAATTTATTTCATCGTCTTCACTCGGTGGCGTGCTTGGTAGAGTTTCCGACTATCACTACGGCGGTACGGGTTCGAATCCTGCCCAGGACTGAAATAATTTCAGTATCGCTGCGCTCTGAGTCGTTACTCCAACTCTCGTGGGCGGGGAGTTGGGGGTGTGTGTGCGTGCAAGGTCACAGCGTTACCCATAGATCGGTCATACGAACTCTGAACTCTCTTGCGGGAGGGAAATAGCTGTCGTTCACGAGTCCAGCACGTCATCCTAAGACCAATGAATACACTGCCATTGTCCCTATTTCCTCTGCTTCTTTTATTCTTCCCACTATTGCCAAACACTCCCTTGTACTACTCTCCTACTTACTTTCGGTCTTCCTAGCCTTGCTTTCCCTTCCACCTTTGTATTACTATTCTTTTTTAACTCTTTCTGCATGT
>NC_134779.1:69296507-69316507 GCF_046742065.1 Oratosquilla oratoria
ACTTACAACACTTTTCTCTACGCAATATTTCTAGTAAAGATAATTCCTTTGCTTTGGCCATGATTCAACACACACAAAATATCTTTTTTTCAACACACACACATACACACACACACACACACACACACACACACACACACACACACACACACACACACACACACACACACACACACACACACACACACACACACACACACACACACACACACACACACACACACACACACACACACACACACACACACACACACACACACACACAACCCTGGGCGGTCTGGGTTCGAATCCCGCCCAGGGATGAAATCATTTCAGTATCATTGCACTGTGGGTTGTTACTCCAACTTTCGTGGGCTGGGAGTTGTGTGTGAGTGTGTGCGTGTAAGATCACACAAATTACCCATAGATCGGTCATATGAGCTCTGAGCTCTCTTCCGGGAGGGAAATAGCTGTCTATCACGAGTCCAACACGTGATCCAAGACCATGGTGAATCACACACACACACACACACACACACACACACACACACACACACACACACACACACACACACACACAACTCGTGACACAGTTCGTAGAGTTCCCGGCTGCCACTACGGCGGTCCGGGTTTGAATCCCGCTCAGGGATGAAATCATTTCAGTATCATTGCACTGTGGGTTGTTACTCCAGCTTTCGTGGGTGGGAGTTGTCTGTGTGTGTGCGTGTAAGGTCACAGTATTACCCATAGATCAGTCATATGAGCTCTGAGCTCTCTTCCGGGAGGGAAATAGCTGTCTATCACGAGTCCAACACGTGATCCAAGACCATGGTGAATCACACACACACACACACATCCATAGAATGGTGTTGGCTCCTGAAAAATGTCTAGAATTAGGGGATTAAACTTCACTCATTAGGAAACCTTAGAATCATTCAATTCATGGAAATTTGTATACTGGTTTTGATTCCCAAATTTTTTCTAAAATTAGGGGCTTAATCTCTCCATTAGGGAGTTTTAAAATCATTCAAAAAAGATTAAACTTTTGTAATGTGAATTATCACGGGTGTTTGCCCCTACCTTTACGAAAAAAAAAAAAAATATATATATATATATATATATATATATATGTATATATATATATATATATATATATATATATAAAAATATATATATAACCTATGCTACTTATCCTTATGCCTAGAATATTATACCAACTTTTGTGAAAACCCAATGTCGAAGTTTGGAGTGTTACCCTCCATTCGCGAATCTTAAACCCCCCTAAAAAAGTTGAAATTTCAGGAATTTTGCTTAATTGGTGTTCAATTCATATGTTTTAAATTTCATCAAAATCAGAAATATGCGATATTTCATGGGAGGCTGCCTCCTGTATGTCCCGTAAAATAGAATTAAACATGCTGCATTGCACTTGCCCTTACGCCTAGAATCTATGTTCCAAAGTTCATAAATATCGGTATAGTAGATTGTTAGTCCATACGTAACGCACAAACAGACATTGAATTTTATATAATATATACATACATGTACCAAAGACTTTTTCCCCTTTACACGGGAGGTAGCCAAAAAACAAAGGCATACAATCCACTCCCACCCATTTCATCCCCTACATACTCCACTCCCCTCTTCCCTCTTCCCTCCCTCATTTATATAATAAATTAATAAAAAGGACGGTCAGTACCAGTTTTTTTTTCCTCAGATTCTGGAGAAACATAACCTCGGAAAATAAAAGGATAGAAGTAATGACAAACAGTAATCAACCATATTGAAGTAAAAGTTCTCCTTCTGAAGATCCACCTTGCATCTTTTGTCCACCACGCTGTTTTTTTTTTTTTTTTTTGTTTCGATCCCAGTCAGACAATTACTCTTTTTTCCTTTCATCCAAAGAAAATCAGAATTTTTTACACACAATCTGATGTATACAGCTTTATGTTCATTTCCTCCCTTCTTCCCCAGTATGGAAACGACGGTTTTTGGTAATGGCATTGCAAATACCCCATTCGCTCCTTTTCCTTGTTCCTACTCTTTTCTTTTTCTTTTTTCCTATCATCAAAGATCAAATTATCTCTTTCTGTCGGAACAAGTTAATTTATTTCATCGTCTTCACTAAGGCGGTACGGGTTCGAATCCTGCTCAGGACTGAAATAATTTCAGTATCGCTGCGCTTCGAGTCCTTACTCCAACTCTCGTGGGCGGGGAGTTGGGTGTGTGTGTGCGTGCAAGGTCACAGCATTACCCATAGATCGGTCATACGAACTCTAAGCTCTCTTCCGGGAGGGAAATAGCTGTCGTTCACGAGTCCAGCACGTGATCCAAAGACCAATGAATACAGTGCCATTGTCCTTATTTCCTCTACTTCTTTTATTCTTCCCACTGTTGTCAAACACTCCCTTGTACTACTCTCCTACTTACTTTCGGTCTTCCTAGCCTTGCTTTCCCTTCCACCTTTGTATTACTATTCTTTTTTAACTCTTTCTGCATGTCTACGTTACTTTAGCAGGCACGTTTATTTTCTCCACATCCATCTTTTCCTACATTTCCTCTTATTTCTTTTACTCCTTATTTATCATTTGACTACACACTCCCTAGTCATTTCATCACCAACCTCTATAATTCGCTTCCACACCGTAATGCCTCCGTCCGGCCATGCAATCGGGTCAAGACTAGAACATAAGAACATAAGAACATAAGAACAAAGGAGACTGCAAGAGACCATAAGGCCTACACTAGGCAGCTCCGTATCCATCACCACCTGTCATCCCCATCCATAAAGTTGTCTAATCGTTTTTTAAAACAACTGATAGTTTCAGCGCTTACTACATGGTTACTAAGTTTATTCCATTCGTCGACCACCCTATTTACTTAACCAATTCTTGCCTAATTCCTTCTTAAATCTAAATTTGTCCAGTTTATACCCATTACTGCGAGTACTGCCCTGTTGTTTTCATATGATGACCTTGTTTTCATCACCCTTGTTATAGCCTATAATCCACTTGAACACTTCTATTAGATCACCCCGCACTCTACGTCTTTCCAGAGAGTGTAAGTTTAGGTGCCTGAGCCTCTCTTCGTAAGGCAAATTTCCGAGTCCATGTATCATTTTGGTCATTCTTCTCTGTACTGATTCTAGTGAATTGATGTCCATTTTGTAGGACGGAGACCAAAACTGTACCGCATAGTTAAGGATGGGTCTAACTATCGCTAGATAGAGTTTAATAATTACCTCTGCACTTCTATTTGTTACCGTCCTAGCAATGAAGCCTAATGCTTTGTTAGCTTTATTTCTGGGTCATTAAATGCTACGATATAAAATCACGTTACAGCGCACAACCTAACCTGATCTAACCTAACTTAATCTAACCTAACCTAATCTAACCTAATATAACATAACCTAACATAACCAATCTAATCTAACCTAACCTAACCCTAACATAACCTAACCTAACCTAACCTAAACTAACATAACCTAACCTAATATAACCAATCTAATCTAACCTAACCTAACCTAACCTAACATAGCATAACCAATCTAATCTAATATAACCTAACCTAACCTAATCTAACGTAACCTAACCTAATCTAACCTAAATTAAACTAACCAAACCTAACATAACATAACATAACCAATCTAATCTAACCTAACCTAATCTAATCTAATCTTATCTAACCTAACATAACCTAACATAACCAATTTAATCTAATTTAACCTAATCTAACCTAACCTAACCTAACCTTTCGTTGATAACAAATTAAAAGAATTAATTCTTCCCGTACGGTGACACCTTCCCCCTCTCTCACTATAATTACACAAAACCTCTCACAAAACCACCTGTCACCGGCCAAAACAACAATTTTGGAAGGTGTTTCCGCAGTCATAATAAACTAGGTAAATCATGTGAGCGTGCCGAAAAGGTACCGCTTGAGTCAGAGGTAGTGCAGTGAGGCACAGCTCCATACCACATTTATTTAAAAAAATTGCTCGGGGTCCCTAAGTGGGCCCATACAAATTAGACATGAGAGATATGCAACTTTATACTACAGTGTGGTCCGAATGTCTTTGTTATCCCTACCAAAAGAGGTACAAGTATTACAGTAATACAAAATACAGGTCCTGGATTCAGGCACATGAGCGTGTGCATTCAGGCAAGAGTATTACGGACACTGTGCGACATGACGTCACTAGAAGTTTCATCAAACCATCTCCTCCGAAGACGACAATACAGCGATGGGAGTATTTTGTCCCAGTGTTCTTATTTTCTTCTATTCTTCTTACAGTAAACAAAATTAATCAAGGACATGTATTTTGTATTATTGTAATACTTGTACCTCTCTCTCTCTCTCTCTCTCTCTCTCTCTCCTCCGCTCTCTCTCTCTCTCCCTCGTCTCTCTCTCTCTCTCTCACTCTCTCTCTCTCTCTCTCTCTCTCTCTCTCTCTCTCTCTCTCTCTCTCTCTCTCTCTCTCTCTCTCCTCTCTCTCTCTCCTCTCTCTCTCTTCTCTCTCTCTCCTCTCTCTCTCTCTCTCTCTCTCTCTCTCTCTCTCTCTCTCTCTCTCTCTCTCTCTCTCTCTCTCTCTCTCTCTCTCTCTCTCTCTCTCTCTCTCTCTCTCCTCTCTCTCTCTCTCTCTCTCCTCTCTCTCTCTCTCTCTCTCTCTCTCTCTCTCTCTCTCTCTCTCTCTCTCTCTCTCTCTCTCTCTCTCTCTCTCTCTCTCTCTCTCTCTCTCTCTCTCCCTCGTGTCTCTCTCTCTCTCTCTCTCTCTCTCTCTCTCTCTCTCTTGCTCTCTATCTCTCTCTCTCACTCTCTCTCTCTCTCCCTCTCTCTCTCTCTCCTCTCTATCCTCTCTACCTGTCTCTCTCTCATCCTCTCTTCTCTCTCTCTCGTACTCTCTCTCTCTCTCTCTCCTCTCTCTCTCTCTCTTCTCTCTCCTCTCTCTCTCTCTCTCTCTGTCTTCTCCTCTCTCTCTGTGTCTTCTCCTCTTTCTCTCGCTCTGTCTTCTCCTCTCTCGCTCTGTCTTCTCCTCTCTCTCTCTCTCCTCTCTCTCTCTCTCTCTCTCCTCTCTCTCTCTCTCTCTCTCTCTCTCTCTCTCCTCTCTCTCCTCTCTCTCTCTCTCTCTCTCTCTCTCTCTCTATTTTGTCTCTCTCTCTTCTCTCTCTCTCTCTCTCTCTCTCTCTCTCTCTCTCTCCTCTCCTCTCTCTCCTCTCTCTCTCTTCTCTCTCTCTCTCTCTCTCCTCCTCTCTCTCTCTCTCTCTCTCTCTCTCTCTCTCTCTCCCTCTCCACTCTCTCTCCTCTCTCTCACCTCTCTCTCTCCTCTCTCTCTCTCTCTCTCTCTCTCTCTCTAACTCTCTCTCTCTCTCCCTCTCTCTCTCTCTCTCTCTCTCTCTCTCTCTCTCTCTCTCTCTCTCTCTCTCTCTCTCTCTCGCTGAAAAACAAATATGGCGTGTGACCGGTCCTACAGTTTTGAGCTCCGTGCTCTTTGTTAGAATTCCGGCAGTGTTATTGTGTTCCAACCCTTCGTTGTGTGCTGTGAGATATTATAAGACCACCTCTACCATTTTTTGTCATCACGGTGTGTGAACATTAACTAATTTAGTCTATAACTGTGAAAACATTATCCCTCCGACCTTCCTGGTCAGGGGCGGCCAAGTCTGCGCATGCGCAGTAAGAGGTTTGTGACGACATGGATGAATCGCTGCTCCCCGCATACTGCCTCATAAATCCTGAACTCCTGTGAATAATCTTAACGTGTGGTAATCATGGACTACTCAGGGCCACAGGCTATTGCCATCGTTGAAGCCGATCTCGCTATGAGTGACGATGAAAATCCAATTAACATATGGCCCCCACTTACGACTTACAACCATCACGCTCAAGGAAATTCTCCTGCATCTGGCAACTCTGCACCACAACCATTTACCCCCGCTAAACGCACTCTAAATGAAGTCTCCAATAATAGCAGCCCACCACCTTCTCCTGCTGCTAAATCATCGAAGAAGAATCCAATGACAGAGCCACAAGCTTATGATATCACACCATCTCCCACCCCTACCCCCCCAATCTCGTCCTATACTTCGCCGTCACAGGCTCCTGCCTTTGCTCCCAGAGAGAAATATGTCAAATTAACTTTCCCTGACAACTCAAGCTTTGAGTTATAAATTCGGTGGCTCTCCAACGTTGCCAAGTCTTTCCGTCTCGATCGTGAGCTGGCTGAGGTGAAGATGTCAGCTATTACATCTCGTTTCGTCTATGTTTCAAGACAACGACAAGACATCATTACAAGTATCACGAGTGGGGAAATATTATCTTTACGCCTAGTCATCCAGGACTCCACGGAAAGACCACGTAAATTCCCTACGTACCTCCTCACTCGATACCCTGTCAGCATCGATGCCTCTCATGCCAAGGAATATCCAGGATACATACAGCTCGCAGATTCGTCCAAAATGGGACGCCAATCAACCGACTAGTCATCACGTGGAGCCTACTTGAACCACCGCCGCCTACCTTAGAGTTCCCCTTCCTACCTTTCCTCCCTCCCTGTGAGCTTCGCAAAATGAAAGATGAAATTCCATGGTGCTATAAATGCTGGGGCTTCAAACATATCTCAAGATACTGTTCCGCTCCCGCAAAGTGTGCCTGGTGCGCGGAGAATCATGACACTCGTTCCTGCCCTCACCGCCCACCCACTCCACCCACCACGCCCGACGACTCCGCATCTACCTCAAAACTTTCCATATCCCCACCACCAGACACATCCCGATGGAAGTGCCCCCGATGCCATAAACCAGGGGTCAACGTTTGGCATGGCTGTACTAAGCGAACACCCACGGCCACTTCCCAAAGACTTGGACCACCACTATCATCACTACCACCACCACCACTTCCAGCCACCTCTCTCACGACGCCCAGCACCACGGACTCTGCTGAAGTACAAGCTCTTCGCCAAGCTGTTGCATCTCTCGAATCCCGCTGTTCAGCCCTCACGAAGCGATTTGATGCCATAGATGCCCGTATCGAAAGTTTAGTTAACCAACAGGCTACCACAGCAACCACACTTGCCAGTCTAGTTGAATCTCACAAAGTTGTTATCACCTCTGTCACAGCCCTTACAGAGCGACTTGATACAGTTGCCTCCCATCTAGAAAAGCTCTCGTCGCCTTTGAACTCCTCTACCCATGCTCCGCCTGGCAGCGCCCACATTCAAACACCAACCTCTTCCGGCTCTCGCAAAGCACATAGTAATAAGATTCTCTGATCTCGTATCGCTTCACGTCATCTCCTGGAATGCTTTCGGAATACGCCATAACACGAAACTCACTGCACTGAAGACATATGTCCATCGCCATCACCCCCAGATAATATTTATTCAAGAAGCCTTTCCCGGTGGTGCTCAGCCATGCATGCGACACAGCACCTACGCTGTCTGGCTATGTCTCATACATACATCCAGCCAGGAATGGCCTCATTTCTTACGTCCACGCATCCATGCCACACAAGCTCCTTCGATGCTCCAGGGATACTACTATGACCTTTCAGTTAATTGAAGTCACTGTGGGCAATGGTAAACTTCGACTTTGCAACGTATACTCTGCCCCTGGTGTTATTAATCTTGTTGCCCTCCCAGTACCTACAAATCGTGGAGTGATTTATATGGGGGATTTCAACGCTCGACATCCTGCTCTTGGTGATGCCTCCCCTGTCCCCAACCGTAGTGGAATCCCTCTACTCAACTACATACATCGGTACCGACTCACACGATGGGAAACTGGTGGAGCCACACATGCACGTGGAGGCACAGTTGACCACATCATCACGTCTGGCCTCGTGCCATCCCGTGTCGCCTGTCAATCAATTCCTTCTCTCTTCTCCGACCATATTGCTCTTAGTTTATACTACTCCATACCATCTCGGATTCCAACTCCTCATCACCGGACCCGTATATCCATTCCTCCTAAATATTGCCCTACGTATATTTCGTACATCTCTAGTCTCCTTCCCACATTTGACTTCCTATCCCCCGACGCACTATACACGTCCTTAGTGAATACCACACACGACTTCTACAGCCGCTATGTAACCAAAGCTCACCTACCACGCCGCCCTGTACCTCACTCATGGACGTTGGACCACCGTATTATCCAAGCGGAGAGAGCTACACAGACTACTGGTCATACTTTTCAGACGCAACCCACACCTGATTCTTTACATCAGTACCAAATAGCACGGGATAATATGGTCGCCCTCCAGAACTGTGCCTACAAAGAGTCTTGGCAGAAATACACTGATTCCATAAATCACCAGACTAGTATCGCGACCATGTGGCGCCTTGTAAAAAGGGTCGTTAAGAAGCAACCTCCCAGCGCCCTCCATCACAGTCCAGCCGCCTACGCCCAGGACCTCATTACTTTATGGTCGTCACAGTCACAGACTTACAATCTTCCTACGCATATCCAAGAGGCACTCTCCACTCGTCGCAACACCCGTAATCTCCACCTAATGGCTGCTCTTCTCCACCCAGATGAAGAAGACGACGTCCCGATTACGGAGAATGAATTACGACTAGCCATAGCTAATACAAAAACTTCTGCCCCCGGGGATGACGGCATTACATACCAAGTGCTCCGACTCCTACTGGAAGTTCCTGGCAACCCCCTCCTTCGCCTCTTCAACCTCTGCCTCCTTCGTGGACATGTACCTGCAGCCTGGACTTTAAGCACGATTGTTCCGATACCGAAACCAGGTACTGATAAATTCAGGCCCATTTCCCTAACTTCATGCTTCAGCAAGATGCTTGAACGTATCATCCTTGCCCGGCTCATGAATCGTCTACAAGGTCAACTCTCCCCGCAGCTGTATGGTTTCCTCCCACGTCGAAGTACGCACCACTGCCTTACTGAGCTCTACACCCGCCTCTCTCCCACCAGCGTAGTTGCCTTCCTGGACCTCAAAAGTGCTTTCGATGTAGCCAACCATGAAATAATTCTTGACCAGCTGGTTACCTTCGGAGTGCAAGGAAACCTCCTTCGATGGATTCGAGGTTATCTGAGTAACAGGAAGTCACGTGTTCTCTTTCGAGGTGTGTGCAGTTCCTACGAGCAGTTCAAACTCGGTACCCCGCAAGGTGGCGTACTAAGTCCATTTCTTTTTAACGTCTTGATGCACCGCTTACTCTCACTTCTTCCTAACGTTCCCGGTACAACCCTTCTCTGCTACGCGGACGACATCTGCATCCATTCCAACTCGCCCGCTGACCTCCAATTCGTCCTAAATGGCTTCTACACGTCAACTACCGCTTGTGGTCTCATCATTTCCCCTGAGAAGAGCAGAATATTTTCATCTCGTACTCTCCAAGCACTACCGACGTTCAACATGGGAGGTGATGTTATCCCTCATTGCACACAGTACACATACCTTGGAGTACCAGCCCGGATCACTCCAGCCATACCGACTCGACAACGTATCCATCCCCTTGTTAATGATCTCCTTGATCGTCTGCAGGCCCGTTTTAACCCTATCAAGTGGCTTGCCACAAATTCCACCGGCGCTTCATTACCAATGGTCAGAACTCTATACACCACATTTCTTCGATCACTCGTTGACTACTTATCACCTGCCCTTTGTCAACTTCCCAGGAGAGCTTTGGAACCTCTCGAAAAATTCCAAAATAGAGTAATGAGATTTATCTTAGGTTGCCCTCCTTCGACTCGCATCGTTAACATGCAAAGTGAACTTGGTCTACCCTCGCTTGTAGAGAGAATATATGCTAACATGGCCATTCTCTCTGTAAAATGCCTCCGATCGCCCTATCTGTCCCCAAACTTTACTGCTACCATCAGAGCGTCGCTCGAACCTGACAGTGCACCCCGCCTCCCACTTCGACCAGGAGGCCGCAACCTCGTCACTACAGTGTGCAACACACTCAGAAACCTTGACATCCACGTCCCTGAAGAAACGGTTGAACCCGACTTGCCCCCGTGGCGAATCTCCCTCCCTAACGTCACCTTCACACCAACCTCCAAAGATGACCTTCCTGCACTTCAAAAGCAACTAGCACTAGAGACCATCGACAGCGTATCCTCAAAGATCCCCGCAGCGCATGTCATCTACGTGGATGGCTCAGTACAGGCTGATGGAAGAGCAGCGTGTGCCATGTACTCACCCACCTTACAGCCACCTGTGGAAGCTGGATGGATTGGCCGCAGGTTACCTGTCACATCAAGCTCCACGTTTTGTGAGCTACACGGAATCCTCGACGCAGTAACATACCTTGTAGACTGTAACGTAAATGGTGTGATCGTTTGTGACTCCCAACCAGCTCTACACGCCCTCTCCTCACCCAGACCCAACTACTATCGTGTTGTACAGGCCATACTGACCCAACTCGCCGTTGTTCATGAAACATCTATGGTCGTATCTCTCATATGGGTGCCCTCACATGTCGACCTTGCTGGCAACGACACGGTGGACCGTATTGCCAAAGCAGCTTGTGCCTTCGTCTTAGATAACGAACGCGTAGTACCCTCTCTCACATGCCTCAAAAACAGAATACACGCAGCCACTCACACCATAACAACACGCAGAAGAGATGCGGAACGAGCCACCAGTGTCTCCATTCAACACCACGACCACTTCCTACCCAGCCGCCACAAGTATCGCCGACGCGGACCCATGGTACGGAGACACAATGTTGTCAGTGCTCGGCTCAGACTCGGATATCGACCTGTGTGGCAAATATCCCAGGCGGAAGATATGCCACATTACTCATCATGCAGGCTGTGTAACCGCCCTAACGCCAACACTCTTGAACACTACTGTCTCCAATGCCCCATTGTGACAGACAGTATTCCACAGAGACAAGACGTGATAACTGTATGTGAATATTTACTTAGTGACGACAACTTAGATACACTCCTAGCTCGCCACCCCCACTTTGGGGGATTTTGATTGTTAAATCCAATCATACCTCCTTTTGTATCTCTTTATATAATAATATGACTAATATACTATTGTTTGTCGCCCTCAGAAGCAATGAATTTATTAAACGGTGGACCATCTTACCAAGGCAGCCTATATCTACGTCATGGACGTCACGCGCAATGCTCACCCTATCATGCCTTAAAACAAGATACGAGTACACGCAGCCACTCATGCCATGTCAACACACCGAAAGATGCGGAACGGTCTACCGATATCCCCATACGACCACCTCCTACCCAACCGTCACAAGTAACGCCGACGCAAGACCATGGTACCAAGGCACAATAATGTCAGTGTTCGGCTCGGACTTGGGAGTCGACCTGTGTGACGGGGATCCCAGACGGATGATATGCCACGGTGATCATCGTGCGGGCTGTGTAACCGTCCTAACACGAACACCCTTGATATTATTGTCTCCAGTGACCCATAGTGACAGACAATATTCCCCGGAGACGGGGCATGATGATTATATGTAAACACTTACATAGTACCACTATCCCGCCATCACCATTTCGGGGAATCCTGAATGATTATTGTATTATGTCTCCATTTAAAGAATGTATATAATATATGACATGTCCTCTAACACAATGCTGTGATAGATGTACTATTGTTTGCCGCCCACGGGCGTAATAAATTTATTAAAACCAAAAAAATCTCTCTCTCTCTCTCTCTCTCTCTCTCTCTCTCTCTCTCTCTCTCTCTCTCTCTCTCTCTCTCTCTCTCTCTCTCTCTCTCTCTCTCTCTCTATCTGTATCTCTCTGTCTCTGTCTCTGTCTATGTCTCTGTCTCTGTCTCTGTCCCTGTCCCTGTCTCTATATCTATCTCTGTCTCTGTCTCTGTCTCTGTCTCTATCTCTATCTCTATCTCTATCTCCGTCTCTGTCTCTGTCTCTGTCTCTGTCTCTGTCTCTGTCTCTGTCTCTGTCTCTGTCTCTGTCTCTGTCTCTGTCTCTGTCTCTGTCTCTGTCTCTGTCTTTGTCTCTGTCTCTGTCTCTGTCTCTGTCTCTGTCTTTGTCAGTACAACGTTCCTCGCTCTCTCAATAAATATGTAGATGAATAGATAAATTAGTAAATATTCTTGTATAAAGAAATGTGTAGATAAATAAGGTAATAAACGAATAGATAAATATACATACTGTATATACAAATGAATAGATAAATGAATTATGAATACATAAACAAATCGGTAACTAATAAGCAAATAGATAAATTGTCAATTAGTTCATCCTCGTCTGTTATTGAATAAACTTGCTTGTTTGTTGAATTATGTGTTTGTGTTTTTATTTCATCTTTATTCGGTTGATTTTATTTCATTTACTCTGTTTTTCGTATTTATTTGTTTGTCTATTTATTTATCTATTTTTCTTATATTTCATTGCCTTAGCACCGAAAGATCTATCGTCATGCTATGTTATGTCATCTGTAAATAAATGTAAAACATTTATTTCCGACCTGAGGTGGATAGGTGAATATCTTTATATTTAATGATTTAACAACTTTTATTGGTTTAGTCTACTCTGTTTTATTCTATTCTATTTTTATTTGTTATACATTTATTTATCTATCTACTAATTTTTTTATTTCTATTTGAAAACAATATTTGTTTTCTTAGTAAGATTGTTTCAATTCCGCTGAAATGACAAGATACTACCACTCAAAACTAATGCCCTGTTCACTCTAGCAGTTTCAACAGCCACAGTTTGAACCACGACTGTTCAATTATAATGTAACTCAATGGAGGCGTTCAGTTTTCCCTTGACTCTGCCGTACCACCGCGGTTTTCCATGATTCAAACCGCTAGTGTGAACAGGGTCTAATAAGGGCATTAAGTCTTTGTAGATTAAGGAGTATTTTTTCGGGTGATCAAAAATCGTTTGGCGTTAGCCACAACAGACATCAAACAATTTATACATGGATTGAGATGATAAAGGTCTACAGGATGAAAACCAGGATCCCAGAACCTGGTGAGATTTATCTTCGATATCCAGTTAACCTATGTAAAGAGGTAATATTTCTTGTATTTTTTCTCTGCTTGCAGTCAGGCAATTTTATTTAATTGAGAGATTTTTTCACAACTCCACCCACCAAATGCCCTTATTCTCTATCCATTGGGCCGTACGGCTTGAAGATATAAATGAAAACAAAATTATCAAGATTTCAAAGTCGAATAGGTTTTCGTTATTTTGGTGTCATATGAGTGTCAGAATTTTGAAAACGGAATGAGAGTAAATCCACAGCACAAAAATAGAAGCGATTTTCAAAATAAAACAACGAGGAATAATTTTTTTTCAGCCAAGAGGAAATAATGAAATAAAATCAAAATTTAATTTCTCTTTTGAACAGAACGAACGATGTAATATAAAGCAATAAAAGGAAATTCTTTCAAATATTTCTTTCTTGTGTTGTTCAGTCCGGTGAAAAACTAAAATTACACACATCAGGACCCTGAGGAAATATATGTATGAGTATATATATATATATATATATATATATATATATATATATATATATATATATATATATATATACTCAGTATATATATATATATATATAGATTTCTGTGTTTCTTTTTCTTAAGTGGTTACCAGCATATATTCATATATATATATACATATATTATATGTATACATATATATATATATATATGTATATATATATGTATAGATATATATATACATATATATATATGTATATACATATGTATACATAAATATATACATATACATATATGAATACATTTATATATATATATATATATATATGTATGTATATATATATATATATATATATATATATATATATATATGTGTGTGTATGTATGTATGTATATATATACATATATATTACAGGTGAAAAATGTAATCACACTTTTCAATCACGTGAAAACCACTGTTGTAGTAGAAAATACTGGAGACGGGGAATCTACATATTTCGGTTGCAAACTGCAATCCTCTACTAAAGAGGTTCTTGTCTTTATTCCGTGGTCTTCGTCACTGGCGTTTTCCACCAAATCCAGTGGCGAAGAAGATGTGTGGCGGTTACCAACAATATGATACACTTTACAGTTATATACATATTTTATCTGTCTACTCACAAATTATTACATTATGGAACTGAGTATGGACACTCAGTATTTATTTTAGCTCTCTAACACCTCTATATACAAGAAGTGATGAATTACGTTCATTGTTATCATATAGCAATATTGTATGGTTGAATCTGCCTGTTTGAGATGCAGGCGTCTCGGCATGCTTGAATCATGGGGGACATATTCATCCCTAGAAGGGTGAAGATAAGAAGCAAGGTGTCGAAGAACATTGAGAATCTTTCGGTTCTGGTGTTCAATTAAGCCATTTGAACTAGGGTTGTAAGAAGTAGTATTACATTTTTTATTTGAAAGTATTTACAAATATCTGAAAGAACCTCATTGTTAAACTCAGTCCCGTTGTCAGAAATAAGTGTTTTGTGTGTAGTGAAGGGGCATATGAGTTTGACTGTAAGGGTCTTTGCCACGTGTTGTGCTGTCTTGTCTGGTAGGGGGAGGGGGATACAAATTAGGGAAAGTGGTTGACACAGACAAAGAGGTATTGGTATCCGCTGGGTGTAAGTTTACTTAAGGAGGTCAATAGCTACTGTGTCGAGTGGTTTGCAAGGGGTAGGATAAGTTAAATGGGAATATGACCACTGATATGACCTTTGTTTGACGAGCAAGAATGACAAGCATTAATGTGGAAGGGTATATCCTTCCTCATGGTTAACCAGAAGTAGTGCAATCTGGCTTGTGTTACGCATTTCTCCTTTGTAGCGTGTGCGGCAATTGGGGAGTCAAGCAGGAGTTTCAGAACTTCAGAAATGAAGTTCGTAGGAACTACAAGCTGAAACACTGACCGTTTGGTTCATGTTTCTTTGTTAATGTTGTTTTGTGATACAGTATGTCATCAACTAACGTGTAATTTTGGAGATTGGTAGGGACATTACACGTATCGGTTGTGTCTACAGATTCCAGGAAGTATATAACACGTTTTCATAGAGGGTCTGATCTTTGCACTGTAACAATACCCGCTTACATAAGAGTAACTGAAACGGGATTTTGAATAATGGTTGCGACACGGGACTGAAAACGTCTGCTACTAGATTCACTTTACCCTGAACCAAATGAAAGGTGGGCATGAACTCATGTATTATGAGGAACCAGCGAGCAAGTTTTCCTGGTAGATTATTTCCTTTGAAGAGATGATTGGTTGATGAACCGTGTAGATGTGTATGTCGTAATCAAGGGTGAAATCTTTGAAGTTTTTGACGACGTATAGTAGAGCTAATGCTTCTATGTCTGTGACTTAATAATTTTGTTCGTGTTTGTTGAGTGTGTGGCTACCATAGGCAATTGGACTGAGTTTTGTGTCGTGTTGGTGCATGAGGACTACGACGAGTACAGTGTAGGACGTATCTATGCATATTGTGGAGAGAAGCTTGTGATTTGGAAAAGCAAGGACAGGTACCGTGGTTAAGGCTCGCTTTAAATCATTAAATGCTTTTGCTTGGTCAGGTATTCAATTGAAGGGAGTGTCTCTCTTAAGTAGCGACGTTAATGGTGCTACTATACCGGCGTAACCTTAAATGTATCGCATGTAAAAACCTGATAGACCAAGGAATGAACGTATGTGGTCAGCAGAAGTAGGGCATGCAAAATCAATGACTGCCTTAACTTTGTCCAGTGAAGTTAAAACTTCTTGTGAGTTAAGGACATGCCCTAAGAAGTATTATGAATGTGTAAATGTTTGCTAACCGATTTTGAAACGATGATCATATCATCGAGGTACATAAACACAGAATGGCCTATGAGATATGCAAGGACTGTGAACATAAGTCGTGTGAATACTAAAGGAGCTGAATCGAGACCCATGGCTAGTCGTTTGAAGTGATAGTGGCTTGTGGGGGGGTCCTAAGCGCTGTCAGGGGTGTAGACTCTGCTCCAATGTTGTAAACACTATGTTGTTTTCACCGACGGAGTATATGAGGTCTTGTAATGCAGGGATCGGGTGTCTATCTGGTATCGCTGGCTTATTTGATTCCCTGAAGTCTACTACTGGGCGGAAGGAACCATCGTGTTTAGCGACAAGAAAGAGAGGCAAATTGCATTCACTGATTGATGTTTTCATGATGTCCTGAGCAATCATGTCTTCGATAAGGTTATCTACAAACATGCGTTTACTGTGTGGCATTCTGTATGCTGGAATGTTACAGGGGGGGGTTGGAGTTCTTACGAAGTGGTATGTGATGCTGAATGAGGAGATGAATAACTCCGACGAGTTCACCTGAAGTGACAATAATTTGAACTTGTTGCAAAGTGCAATCAAGTCTGCTTGTGGATAAGGAAAGTCTATGAGGTTGAAATGTGATACATCAATGGGTTCCTATAACATGGTTACGTCAATAGTTGTGCAAAATTGAGAAGTAGGGAATTGGTTATCCATGACTTTCATGCTGTAACTGTAAGACAGAGGTGTATTAGTGTCATTGGCAATTAAAATGCAAGTGTGACCTTTCTTTGACGTAGAGCTGACGGCTGAAAGGAGGGAAATGTCATTGACAGGGCAAGTTTTTGGCATACAGAGTACATCGGTGTCTGGGGAGTTTGGTCTGTGTTGCCTCCGTGCTAACACCATATGGCAACGATCACTCGTGTAGAAACATGTTCCACGATAACAGCAGTGGTAGTTTGGTTGTGAAGGTTGTCAGTGATAACATGTGTTTGTAAGGTGTCCTGGTTTGTGACAGTACGTACAAACCAATTATGTTCTTAATGGAGACCATTGGCGTGAGCAATGTCGAGTGCAAGGTGTGTCTTTACCTCGTGTTATGTAGTATGGACCGTGTGACTTGGGCTATTTACGAAAATCGACTAAAACATATGAATCTGTTTTCCCTAAAAAAGCGTAGACTCAGAGGTGACTTGATACAGGTCTTTAAAATTCTAAAGGGAATTCACAACATCAAAAGTGACAAAATTTTGACACTGAATGAGAATCAGACAAGAAACAATGGTCCCAAACTGTCCGGAAATAGATTCAATTTGGAAGTGGGTAGAAACAACCTCGCCAACCGTGTAGTTAATGAATGGAATAGACTTCCTGCAGAGGCAGTGCAATGTAGTTCAGTTCGAAGCTTTAAAAATCATTTAGATAAACACCTAAGCAAGATGCTGTAATGATTATTATTTATTTTATATTATTTGTTTTTGTTTTGTTATCATTTGTCTTTTTGATTCTCATTTATTATTAGTTATACGTTAATTTGTTATTATTTGCTATTTACCTGTTGTTGTTGTTTTTTGGTGGTGTTTGACTGTGCCTATGCGTTTATTTATGTATTTCATTTGATACTTACATTATTATGGTTGTTATTTATTTATTTATTGTTATTATTAGGCTTTTTCCGCATCTGACCTAGATATGGACCAAAAGGTCTCCTGTCGGCATGCTCCGCCTTTGTAATCCTTTGTAATCCTTTGTGTTGGGAGGTGCAATGGATACTGACTGGCTCTGGATCTAAGTGAATGTTTTTTCAGTGTCAGAAAATTTTCTGGAGAATTCGTCTAGTGTGAATGGAACAGTACCAGCTTTCTAGAGTGTGTCTGGGTGTAATTGGGATAGTAATTGAAAATACGCCATGAGTGAAATTACATGTTTCAATGAAACTTTGTTGTCTGAAGCTCAGTCAGAATTTTTGAGTCTCTCAGTCTGCTTTTAAAGGTTAAAGCAATTTTTACAGCTTTTTCTTTGGTGTGACGTGGTCCATGATTGTTTGCCTTATCCAAAAAGTATAATGAGGAAAGTGATTCAAGGGGATCAAATTATGCAAATAACTTCTTAAAGTGTTCTACGAAATGATGGTAAGACTTTGTTTTCTCAAAAAGATCTGACTGAATGACATCACCATCTAAGGTGCTATTTTTTTTTTTTTTTTTTTTTTTTTTTTTTTTTTAATGTTAGAATGGACATATTTCACCTTTGCCGTCTGTAACGTTTCTACGTGTTATTTCTGATTCAACCTTGGAGTGGAAATTGTGCACAGGAATTACCTCCCAGATGATATTTAGAATGGAAATCGTATCTTCTTACCAGAATTGATTTAGTTGTTTGGGTCTTGGATTGATGACGCAGTGGGAAAGATTCAGTGTGAATATTATCTGCTGTAAATAGAGGGAGATACAAGCGTACTCTTACGATGTGCTTACAGCTGGTGAGAAACACGAAGATTAGGCAAAATAGAGGGAGATATATGTAGGTGTGACACGTACCCCCCCCAAAAAAAAAAAAAAAAAAAGTATGAGAAAAATATGGGCGTATTTTTCGTTGAAGTCAATAGCGAGAGCCCGCTCTCGTGCGCTGTCTTAGGCGGTGAATGTAGAGGGGCGGGTGGAGATAGTAGTTGATGGTAGACACGAGGCTAGATGCAGAAGAGGAGGAGGTGATGCTCTAGGCGAGTATGGCTTTCTTTCCACACCCATCCTCACCCTTATCTCCATATTTCTTCCTCTATGCATCTTTAGGGTAAGCACAAACTGAGACGCAGGCGAAACAGACAACACAGGAGACGCAGCACAGAGCAGTGGAAGACTTCCTGTTGCTGAGTTGAAGTATACTTTGAACTTCTCTATCACCTGAAGTGTTTACAGATGTACTACCTCAGCATTTCAAGTGAGAAATAAATTCAGACTGCATTTCAATTCAGCAAGAAGAATTCTGCCTTTGCTTTGTGCTTAGGCTTAAGCTTATAACCGCCACCATGATTCTTAATCACTTCATCTCAGACATGTTGATTTTTTTTTTACATATTCAAAATTCAAGTCTCTGTCCTATACAGTGTCTTGAGAAATGAATAACTGGAGATGAGCTAAAAGAAAAGCCTGTGTGGGCGGTATGATCTCTCCCTCTCTATCTCTATCTCTCTCTCTATCTCTATCTATCTATTTATCTATCTATCTATCTATCTATCTATCTATCTGTCTAGCTCTCTTTCTCTCTCTCTCTCTCTCTCTCTCTCTATCTATCTATCTATCTATCTATCTATCTATCTATCTCTCTATCTATATATATATATATATATATATACATATATATATATATATATATGTATATATATATTATCTGTCTCTCTCTCTTTATATATACATATATATATATACATATATATATATATATATATGTATGTATATATATATATATAAATATACATATATATATACATATATATATATATATACAGTATACATATATATATATATATATATATATATATATATATATATATACATGCATGTATATAATGGTGCTAAGTAATATCGTAACACATTTGTACAAATACACTAAAACCCACTGTGCATTGGATTAAGAAAAGAAAGAAAATAACGATTTCCATATATTTCGATCACTGGCTGTGATACTCTTCAGTGGAATACAAAGTCAAGAAAAAACACGTATCTTTTATACAAAGGAGAGGGGTGGAATAAGGAAACATGTACGTAACACTTCAAGTATCGTCTATGATGATGTTTATTCCGCTAAAGAGGATCACAGCCAGTGATCGAAATATACGGAAATCGTTACCTCCTTTCTTTTCTTAATCCAATCAAGAGTGCTTTTAGTATGTTTATATATATATATATATATATATATATATATATATATATATATATATATATATATATATATACTGTATATATATACACATATATACATATATATATGTACATATATATATATATATATATATATATATATATATATATATATATATATATACATATATATATATATACATATATATATATATATATATATATATATATATATATATATATATATATATGCATCTATCTATCTATCTATCTATCTATTTATCTATCTATCTATCTACCTATCTATCTATCTATCTGCCTATTTATCTATGTATCTGTCTATCTATCTATCTATCTATCTATCTATCTATCTATCTATCTATCTATATATATATCTATCTATATATCTA
>NC_134779.1:69321507-69326507 GCF_046742065.1 Oratosquilla oratoria
TTAGGTTACAAATGACAAAATCTATCTCGAACACGTAGTCTCATTGCTAGCCTATTTCCGACTACTTTCTCAATTACACTCAGACACACTCCAAAAAGCTGGCACAATTTCATTTACACCAGGCACCACCCAGGAAATTTTCCGATACGGGAAGAGCAATTGCTCACATCCGAAGTCACTCTGTACCCATCACCCCAAGTAACACGATCAACGCCACACAATACGACGTCAAGACAGATGTCTCGCACTTGCTACTGCTTACGTCAGTGCTGTCCCTCAGGAAAACAATTCTTTTGCACCTACTGAAAAAATGGCACAACACAAACAGATGTCACTACAGACAGCAGTCCCACCTAAATCGCTACTGCGATTACCACGGAACATGTTATCACACGAGTGACTTCTGTCGCGTGCTCTTAGTACAAAGGCAACTAAGACCTGCTTCACCACAACGCTCCACCGCCAGAGACACATATAACAAACCTTCCGTATGACTACAAAACACAAACTCAACACATAAGTCCACACAAGGCACTCCATACCTGGAACTTCCCTCACCACCCCTACCTTTGCTTATCCTGAACACCTCGGACACTTCCTCAACTTCCATGGTGTTCAAGGCAACCTCAAATAACACCAAACTCACCATTTTTCTAGACACTGGATCTCCTGTTAACATTGTGTTTACGCTCAGGTTTAACAAACCCGTTCGGAGCGCAAGAAACTCACCGTCTTAGATCCCCCTGATATTAAACTTACCAACGTTGATGATGCACCATTCCCTATCTTTGGAAAAATTTCCTTGGATATTAATTTTAAAAATCAGTGTCCACCCCCACCCATTCCACGTACTGTCTACGTTGCTGACGTGCATTTTCCCGTTGGCATCCTCATTGGCTTAAACTTCATGAAGCAACATAATATAGTTTTATATCCCGTTCAGAATGGTATAATTTATGCAAAATATTTCCTTCCTGCACTGCAGAATGGTATAATTTATGCAAAATATTTCCTTCCTGCATTGCATTGCAAAATATTTCCTTCCTGCATTGCATTGCAAAATATTTCCTTCCTGCATTGCATTGCAAAATATTTCCTTCCTGCATTGCATTGCAAAATATTTCCTTCCTGCATTGCATTGCAAAATATTTCCTTCCTGCATTGCATTCAAACCATTAGCAAGATACACGTGACCAAGCTCCAACAGCCAAACACAAACAACTCTAACACTTGTTTAACCACTCCAACCCCCCCTCATTATTCCACCACTCATTCCCTACTCACAGGTGTCAACATGCATTTCAAACGTAACAGACGTAAAAATTTCTTCCGCATGTCCAAATCAGCAAAACGCCAAATAAAAATATAATTCAATACTGTCGATGATTTATCGACTGAGAAAGGTGCCTTACACCTCACTGAAAATTTCAAACTTCAATCCACCCCAGTCTCACAAGTGTTATCTACTTTCAAATACTCTCATGCAGTAATCATCAGCTCAAATACGTTGTTTTCTCATGAGTATACAAACATATACATACGAGTCTCCCAAGACTCAAACACCAATGTAATCTGTATGGCAGAGATAAGCCGCGTGAATGGTATCTCCCTACTTTCCGCCATCAGCTCCCTATCAAAGAAAGATCATTAATGCCCCAATCCATCTCACATTTGCTAATTATATTTGTGATTTCTTGGTATATCCCTCACTTACACAACTAACGGAATGCAAATTTCCCACTTCACAAGTGTGTACCATAACTTCCGGCTTTCTAAAAGCACAGAAATAAATTAATGTGTCGCGTTTCAAATCCGTAGACTTTCCTGTTCACAAGCTGTCTTACCTACTCTTTGTAACAAATTTAGACATACCATCGCATTCCAGGTGAGCCCATTGGAGTAGCAAACCCCTTCTGTAAAAAGCAAAACCACGTTACATTCCCGCATACAGATTACCACACAGTAAACGCACGATTGTAGATAGCCTCATATCGGACATGATCGAGCAAGACATAATCAAACTTTCAATATCCCGATATTACACATCTTACACTCCGTCGTTGACAATAACGTAATTTTTACAACCTTGGACCTCATATCAGGATATTTTCAGATTCCCCTTGATACAGAGTCTAGACCTCTCACAGCATCCGGCATGAACAATGAACATTTCCAATTCAAACGCCTTGCTATGGGTCTTGTTTCACCCCTCTCTGTTTTTCCACGTCTCGTGCACAAGGTACTTGCAGGCCTCCCAGGACACTCAGTTTTCATGTATCTCGATGACATTATCAACACTTCTAAGCATGTTAGCGAGCACCTACACATGCTTAACACTGTCTTCTCACGACTAGAAAAGGCAGGATTCAAACTGAAGCTTAAGAATTGTTCCTTCATTCAGAAAAAATACGCTTCCTAGGACATATCCTTAATTCACAAGGAATTTTAACCTCGCAGGACAAGGTCAAGGCAGTCGTTGAATTTCCACGCCCTACTTCTGTTGACCACATACGTTTACTCCTTGGTCTATCAGCTTTTCATAGACGGCATATCAAAGGTTACGCTAGTATATAACACCTTTAACCGCCTTACTTAAGAAAGGCGCTCCCTTTTATTGGACACCTGACGAAGAGAAAGCATTTAATGAGTTAAAACAACCCTTAACGATGGCACCTGTCCTTGTTTTTCCAAACCACAAGTTTCCTTTCACAATATGCACGGACGCTTGCTACACAAGCATCGGTGCAATCCTCATGCAACAACACGACACAAAACTCAGACCAATCGTCTATGCTAGCAGTACACTCAACAAACATGAGGAAAATTACTCAGTAACAGAAATAGAAGCACTCACTGTAATATACGCCCTTAAGCACTTTAAAGAGATAATCCTTGGTTACTAGATACATATCCACACAGACCACCAATCAATCTTACACCTATTCAAAAGGAAAAACATCGCAGGCAAATTAGCACATCGGTTTCTCATCATTAAAGAATTCATGCCAACATTCTATTTTGTTCACGGAAAAGCAAACAAGATGGCAGACGCCCTCAATCGCAACGTCACTTTCATCGGTCAAGATCCCCGTCCTGTCAACCTTACACAAGTGCGCATTGCCACAGCATAAAAGTCAGATCCCCTTTGGAAACGTGTTATATACTTCCTTACCTCTGGTGATACAACACACACATGATTTTACTCCAAATATCGATAACTACACCTTAATAGACGAAGTACTGTATCACACCACAAATCTGAAGAAAAAAACATAAACCCAAGCGTTCAGTGGCTCAGCTTGTTGTTCCTACGGAACTTATTCCTGAAGTTCTGAATCTTGTACACGATTCACCCATCGCTGCCCACCCAGGAAAGGACACATGCTTAACACAAGCCAGATTGCAATACTTCTGGCTAACTATGAGGAAAGATATACACGCCTATATTGATGCTTGCCATTCATGTGCTTCACACAAAGGTTATATTAGCGGCCATGTTTCCTTCTCAGCTTATCCTACCCCTTGCAAACCTTTCGACACAGTAGCTATTGGCCTTCATAAGTTATCACTCATTCCCAGCGGAGACCAATATCTTTGTGTAGACATTTTGTTTCCGATTTTACATTCTTTCCCCCTTACAAGACAAGAGAGCGCAACACGTTGCACAAGCTATTGATAACAAACTCATATGCCCCTACACTGCATCCAAAATACTCTTTTCAGACAAAGGAACAGAGTTCAACATTGAAATTCTCACAAACATTGTAAACATTTTAACATCACGAAAAGCAACACTACTCCTTATCACCCCAGCCATAACGGTTTAGTTGAGAGACAGAACCCCAAAGTCCTAAGTGTTCTCCGACATTTTGCCTCTGACGTATATTCTTCTTGAGATGAACAGGTACCAATTATCCAAGCTTGCATTAACTGTGGTATCAACAGGTCAATATAGGAGTCACCACATTTTGTCCTCTTTGGCTCAGACAAAAGCTTCCATATGATCCCCTTACGTCATACTTACCCCTTATTTACAATTTTGAAGATTATGTCAAAGTAAAAGTACAAAATTTCAATATTTTTTGAGAGAATTCACAATATCCTTACTCTCTCTAAAGACGATATGATATGGCTTCATAATACAGGAGCGAGAGATTGCATAGTTGAAATTGAAGATATTCTGTACATCCTCAACCCACATCAAAACCTTCTCCTAAGTTCACGGGACCATTTCGCTTTATTGGCCTAGTTCCAAACAATAAAGCCAAAAGCACTTAGTTTACAGAATTTAACAGAGATAGTGTTACACAAAGGTAATATCAAAGTAGTACCTCGAGGCCTAGACCTCCAGCATATCCCATTTCCATCTCCAACAACCACTCCATCACAAGATGCTCCTATCTTTCCACCAACTTCACTTACTTCTCTTCCTAGATACAGCTTATAAAAAAAAAATCATTATATAAGAGCATATCTTTTAGGTGAACGGAATTGTATCTACTTTCCATGTGTCATTAGATTTAAGTAAATATTATTAAATTATCTTCTACGAACAAATCGCTGAAGGACAGCGACTTATAACTGGACCGAGCGCTGTTGGAAGAAGGTATATTACACGTCATAGGACGTCACAACTACACGTCACAGGACGTCACACTGCGAAAAGATAGATATCAAGCATGCGTCATCGAGTACGTCGCAGCAGCATCACCAAACAGCTGATGAGAGTCAGGTCTGACCAGAACCCAACCAGAGACCACTTAACTATAGATAGGCCGACACGACTTTTATCCTTAGGACACCTGGTCAGCACGACGATACGACCGTTGAGAAGCGTACGTGTTGCAGATACATGGGATAGGAGGAAAGCTGTTAAGAACAATCAAAAGCTTTTACAAGAGTAGTAGAGCTTATGTTAGGATTAGAAATGGAGAGAGTGGGTGGTTTGAGATAAAGGTAGGACTTTGTCAGGCATGTGGTATGTCGTCCTGGCTGTTCAA
>NC_134779.1:69347237-69349737 GCF_046742065.1 Oratosquilla oratoria
AGATTCACCATGGTTCACCATGGTCTTGGATCAAGTGTTGGACTCGTGATCGTCAGCTATTTCCCTCCCGGAAGAGAGCTCAGAGCTTATATATGACCAATCTATGGGGAATGCTATGACCTTACATGCACACACACATCCAACTCCCAGCCCACGAGAGTTGGAGTAACTACTCGCAGCGCAGCGATACTGAAATTATCTCAGCCCTTGCGGGATTCAAACCCGGACCGCCGTAGTGGTAGCCGCGAACGCTACCACGGCGCCATCGTGTGTGTGTGTACACACATTTAGTACATTTAAGCGGACTTAAATCTCACAAGAAACATAGATGATGAAAAAGACTGCAAAACATTGCAAGAGTATTTTCAAAGCATATGCATTTGACCACACATGCAAAATAAACCTTAAAGAAAAATAAAATAAAATTATTGAAAATAAATAAAATCTCGAAAAGACCATCTGTGAATTTCTCAATAAGGAAAAATGTTATGAAAACAAGAGAAAAGTCTAGGAGTGCTGGTTACAGAGAACTTATCACCTGGCAAATATATGAGCAAGATTATGGGTGAAAAATAGTAACGATTGACAAACATGCTACTGGCTTTCATTAAAAAAAAAAAAAAAAAAAAAAAAAAAAAAAACAAAAAAAACAAAAAATAAAAACAAAAAAAAAAAAAATAAAAAAAAAAAAAATCCACCCAAGACTGGGAGAACACGCCATCAGTGGCGTATGAATGAAATACAAAGACCAGTGGAATATCCGTGTCGAACTCATGAGTAGGTGGTCATGAGTTCGATTCTCGCGACCCATTGCGCGCTTCTTGTGTTGGTTTCCGACAGCCCTGGCCAGGTGGGTAGGCCAGGGCTTAGCACAACTGACAGGGCTTGCACTACCATGGGTTTCTCACTTCCCACCTCGTGGGAGTGGGATGTGAGATGGTGAGCCTTGCAGAAAAAACGTACGACGAGAGATTAAAAGCAATGAACCTACCGTAATTGGAAAAGGGAAGAGTAAGTGGTGATTTCATGACTGCTCAGGACTTCAAAGGAAATACATCAAACCGGCAGGAGATCTCATGGTTTAAAAAAGAAAGAATAAAAAAAACGAGGGATGCCAGAACGTGCAGCTTTCCACAAAGATGCATTGCTTCCTAGAATAGCTTAGAAGCTGCATATCTCCATGCTAATCCGCAAGGCTATTTCATATCTTGAAATGATAGTGAAAAAGAGGCTGCACTCCTTCCCTGTAAATCACAGTTAGGTAAATATACACACGCAGGGAGAAAACGGGGATCTATTCGACAAGGAATGGATTGAGGGCTTTTACTTTATCTGGGATAAATTTGTCTTTTCGATACTGAATATCATTCTAGCTGGGTAATCTAGATTGGGATAGTGAAAGCTTGTTGGAATATCCTAAAAACACCGAAAAAAAAAATCTTTTATCTCGCGGCAGAGAAATGCCATTTCATTCCACATCTTGTACTGATTAAGTGACACAGGTTCAAAAGTCCTACTAATTAATTTTATGAATACCTTATTCGAGTTTCATATTTTTGTCTTAATTTAGGCGATTTTATGCATTTAGACTTAAAATGTGAAATTAAATAAGAAATATTTTAAATCATGCTTTATTGGACAGTCTTCTGGAACATAATAATAAGTGTAAACCTTTAAACGTGTAAATGTTTTTGTTTTTATAAGTCAGGATATATTTTACCTTAGTCAGAGTCAGTACCACACATCTTGCACAGGTCTTCTATCATACATGAACAGCTAGATAAGAGTAACCTTACAGCTGATGGAACCTGCCAACTGTTATAACTGTCATTTTATTCCATCATTTGTCAGCATCACTTGTGATACACATAATCAGCACTTTAGACATTGTCAGCAATTGCTCTATAATATTACCTTTCTCTAATTTAGACCCTTTAGTGTAGGAGCGTAAAAATCATGGCCCACGGACCAAATATGGCCCGTGGGATGGTCTTAACAGGCCCACAATATAGCAGTTTAGTATTTCCATCAATTGTACAATTATAGCAACTTGAGTAAGAAAATATCTTGTCACCTTGTGGAGCACTTTAGACTCTTGCACAAGGTCACATTTGGTCCTCAAGCCATGAGTGTGACACCGCGCAGTGTCGTGCCATAGACGACATACCTTAAAATTCAGCTACCACCAGGCGATTTCTTTCATCTGAAAGAAACTTTCAAAGCAATGAAACGCGATAAGACTTTCTGGGTTATTTGTTTCACCGCTACTGACATTAGTTCTGGCTGCCACCAGATGATTTCATTCACCTGAGAGAAAACGTCTTGCACACCCGACTAACTCCTTCACGTGGCTTCAGCTACTATGAAAGAAAACGTAGCATTAAGGAAAGTGCAAAAAATTGTGAAACCTGGAAGAGGAATATATGAATATGTCTTTATTTATCCATTTGTGACAAAAGTTTAAGTTGACTTGTTTTAAATTCGTCTCTACATACAGATG
>NC_134779.1:69372237-69377237 GCF_046742065.1 Oratosquilla oratoria
TCTATGTAAATTATAATTAATTCTAACGACGAATTTGATTACACTACCTGAAATTCTCTAAGCCCTAAAATTATTTTTCTTTTCTTTCTATGTCGCGATATAACTTAGCACTTAGGTTGGCTGTGAAAATATATATATACATATACATATATATATATATATATACATATATATATATATATATATATATATATGTATATATATACGTATATATATTTGTATATATATATACATATTTGTATATATATATATATACCAATATATACATATATATATATATATATATATACAAATATATACATATATATATATATATATATATATATATATACATGAGTATTTTCATTTATGTCAAATTTCTTGTATCACTTATCTTCCTTGAGAATCAACCTCACTATGGTCAGTGAGTGGTAGCTGAGCCGAGCAATTTCAATCCCCTAGATCTTCAGCTTGTACACACACTCACGCATTAGCCGGAAGATGTCAGGTCCAACGTCTCCCGCGGGACCGCCTATTGTGTCTGATCTCCCTGCCGTCATTTTCGTCTGAGCACGAAAGGACACCTGCGTCTAAAACTGACAATTGCAAATCATCATACGACCAGATATTACTTCTATGTGTTTTCTCATGGCTCGAAAAAAATCCTCTCTACGCGTAGGGGGTGGGGCTGTGTCCTCGAGATGGTCCTTGTGTCAAATGTATACTATATTGTCCCCTTAAATAATGGAGATCAGTCGAGAATGTTAACACAACTTCGTATCCTCCATATCTCTCATTAAAGATGGGGTTGAGAGTGTGGAAGGATCATTTAAGATCGTTTTTATACCAAGCAAATACAAACTTCGGACCCTTCTGATAACATTCGCGAATGAAAAATAAAAGCAACTCTTCGTCAGTATTTGAGTTTGCAGGATTTCACGCAATAGGGGAAATGAAAAATTTTCTACTGGTGTCTCGACACGTAGCACTACAGATTTAGCATCAGGTTACAAAATACTCCACCGAGGGAGACCCGTGAAAGGTTGATAAAATATATTTTCCTCAAATGACACGTGTGTAGTTGTATTATATTCGAGAAGCAATGCAGGGTACGTTTGAGAAATGAAATGAACGCAGAAAGTTTGAGAAATGTTCCCACCGATGCTTTCAACGTCGATGTGATACCTGAAAATAGGACAGAAGTGAATATAACAGAATAGAATAGCATAGAATAGAATAAAATAGAATAGAATAGAACAGAATAGAATAGAATAGAATAGAATAGAATAGAATAGAATAGAATAGAATAGAATAGAATAGAATAGAATAGAATAGAATAGAATAGAACAGAATAGAGTTGAGTAGAATAGAATAGAGTAGAATAGAATACAACAAACTAGGTTAGATAGATTAAGATAGAATTTAAAGATAGCTTTTGTTGGAGCTTAAGATATTAAAGGCAGCACACCCTTCATATCGCCAAGCAATGAGTCTTGGTTTCGAACCGCAATCTCCTGATTTCTCGCCTCCATTCTCCTTTCACCTTGTGGACCAAAATTAAATCTCTAAATGCTGCAACTGTGGCAAAGAATAAGATGGCCATGATCCTAACCGAAGTGGTGCTCACTCTATTATCACATTGGAATCATTGAATTAAATGGTAATGTATGGCGTCGCGCAACAACAAATGGGTTTAAGAATTCTGTAGACAAGGACTGGTCTGCCAACAGAATGGTTAACGAATGGAATAGACTTGGTAATCCTGTAGTGAGTCCTCAACGAATTGGTCATTTAAAGAAAAAGTCTTTATGTATGGTGCTGACATATGGTAAGGGACATGGAACTGCCTAGTGTAGACCTTATGATCCCTAGCAGTCTTCTCTATTTTTATGTTCTTGATAAATTAATAGATAAGGGTGAAGGTGGTATGTAAGGAACGGAATTTTTCCTTTTATCTTAGCTGTCTTCAGACTATTTATTCATTTCCATAATGCTCTCTCGGAAGTAAACCAGTTAATGAAAAAATATACTTTAATAAAATGTAAACCAATACCAAATAGTTGAAGTAATATAAAGGATAATAAAATAAAATAAAACAATTTGACAAAAATAAAGCACAGAATGTAATACAGAGGTAAAAGAAATTCTAGAATAAAGGAAAACAGATGAAAATAATAATAAATAAGCTGACAAAAAGAGAGAGAAAAAGAAAGAAAGAGAGAGAGAGAGAGAGAGAGAGAGAGAGAGAGAGAGAGAGAGAGAGAGAGAGAGAGAGAGAGAGAGAGAGAGAGAGAGAGAGAGAGAGAGAGAGAGAGAGAGAGAGAGAGAGAGAGAGAGAGAGAGAGAGAGAGAGAGAGAGAGAGACCAACGTGTAGGCAAACAAGCCTGACTTATTGTTCCAGTGGTTCCAGTGTCTTGTGGCTAATGGTGATGGAGGGACCTCCTCTGGTCTTCCAGAACAAGGGAGAGTCTCAGGAGGGCCAAGAAGACTCCTTTCAGAAACGGCTCCTCCCGACTTCGGCGAAGACCAAATACAAAGTCCTAAGACCTATGTCCTGAGACACAAGTCCTAAGCCTATGCCTATCCCTTCCCCTTTCATTTTTCCTTTCCCTTCACCTTCATATTCATCTTTTCTTGCTCCACAACCTTTTCCTTCCCTTCCTCTGCACCTGCCTTTGCGCTTGAACTTGACTCTTCCCTACCCCTCACCCTGCCCTGCTTCTGTCCCTGACCTACCACCTTCCCTCTCTCCCCTGCCCTGCTTCTGCCCCTGACCTACCTCCTTCTCTCTTTCCCCTGCCCCTCTCACTTTCTCTCTTTCTGCCTCCCCCCCCTCTCTCTCTCTCTCTTTCATCTCTCTTTGTCCCATTTCATCTCTCTTTCCTTTTCTTTGCCCCTTTCTCTCTCTCTCTCTATTCCACTATCTCTCTCCCGATATCTCTCTTCCTCTGTCTCTCTCTCCACCTCTTCTTTATCTATATACATACCTACATATACCAAAGGCTGTTTAGGCAGGAGGGGATTCATACAATTCTATCACCATATATAAACATTTTGATTCTCCTGTTATATAGTTTTTGGATGTCAGTCATAGATCATGTATGATATTTCACTTAATGTGATATTCAAACGTCCATTGGATTTTTTCCATTTTGTATTGTGTATGCAATTTATGAATAGAAATATATAATTCTTATAGTGTATTCATCTATCTATCCAAACGTTTGCTAGCCTAACCTCTCCTCTTTTTTATAAAAAATATGTCCACTGACAAAACAAGATCTACAAAGGACGCTATCTTATTCAGAGTATTATTTTTATCAAAGGAGATGTTGATATTTTTCTGATTTTAAATATGCGCAAACTAAAAGCTATATAGTTTTTGTCCTGTCATCCGCTAAGCAAGGTGACGAAGAATGAGAAAGGGGCATCTCCTTCATGAATCATATAGTTTGTAACTCAGCCTTAATGGTCCACTGGAGGACCGGCTTATCCGCTGAGGGAAAATACTGCCTCTGTACCTCATCACGTGGCTTAGTCTGGTTTGATATTTACTTCTTAGCATTATTAACGGTACCTCACTATGGAACTCCGCCCTTAGAAGGAGTCATCACATTAGTGTACATGATCTAATCCAAACTTCTTAGATTTTCACTTATTTGAGTAAATGTATTTCATGTGAACAAAAAACTAAATGTTTTGATTATTTACTGTACGCTCACTCAAGCTAAAAACAGAGAAATATCACATAAGCGGGGTCATATATTATAAATGTGCGGAGGAAACAGAAAAAAGGTATGCCTTTGAATTTTTTTGCTCGACTGTTGATTCTTTTTTTTTTATAACCAAATTCGAAAATATCTTCATATTTCATTTCCTATTACTCTTGCATTTTTCAGCACCCGCGCGTTTGTCTCTGTATGTATGTGTGTTTACTTCTTTATGCGTTTGTATGTGTGTTTGAATTTCCACGGTTTTGGATCACGTGTTAGACTCGGGACCGACATCTAATACCTTCCCGGATGAGAGCTCAGAGCTCATATATGGCTCGATCTATGGGCAACGGTGACGGCTCGAAGCAGAGCGTTGATGATATTACTTCAGCCCTGTCGAAAACGGTACCACTGTACTGTCTAGCCATGTGCACGCGCGGGCGCGCGCGAATGTGTGTGTGTGTGTGTGTGTGTGTGTGTGTGTGTGTGTGTGTGTGTGTGTGTGTGTGTGTGTGTGTGTGTGTGTGTGTGTGTGTGTGTGTGTGTGTGTGTGTGTGTGTGTGTGTGTGTGTGTGTGTGTGTGTGTGTGTGTGTGTGTGTGTGCGTGTGTGTGTATGTGTGCGTGTGTGTGTGTGTGTGTGTGTATGTGTGTGTGAGTGTGTGTGTGTGTGTGTGTGTGTGTGTGTGTGTGTGTGTGTGTGTGTGTGTGTGTGTGTGTGTGTGTGTGTGTGTGTGTGTGTGTGTGTGTGTGTGTTTGCATGCGCGTATGCATGCTTGCTTGCATGTGTGCAAAATCATTATTAAGAACCTGTCCTGTCCTACAATTAATTCTAAAAACATACCATTCTAATACACCACTTACATATTTCTCTAGAAAATTTTGACAAAAGAAGAAACTGCAGTATTACAACAATACAAAGATACTTATTTTCTAGAAATAAATCTAGAAGAGGTGTGAGGACGTCCAAAAAATTAGCTGTACCTATAACCCAGATCTAAAACATACACTTTCTATCACTAGACGACGTACAATCAATACTTTGTCATTCGTTGGATATTAAAACACTCTCGGGCGTTTTATATACTCTGTTAAAAATATTGTGAAAATTCGAATATGATATAATGGTACAAAGTTAATAGCTCGTGAGTCTACTCTTATGATAACAAAAAACGTTTCCGAAATTTATATATATATATATATTTATATATATATATATATATATATATATATATATATATATATATATGTATATATATGTGTATATATATATATATATATATCATATATGTATATATGTATACACACA
>NC_134779.1:69392237-69399737 GCF_046742065.1 Oratosquilla oratoria
CACACACATATATATATATGTATATATATATATAGATATATATATATATATATATATACGCATGCTAAGATAGCGATCGCTTTCATTTGATAGGGAAGGGGTAAACAAAACACAGGTAGGGACGGGTTGTTAGTGATCGGTTGGCTGCAAAGTGTACTGACTTGGGATACCACACTATTTACCGAACATCATGATTCTAGATTTCGCTTTTACAATAAAGTACTTTTATTCGATAGGAAATAATGTTTATCGGTGTTGACTGTATATATATGGTATGATAGTTCCCTAGTAAAAATAGCGTTTTTTGAGGACAGATAAGAATAACCCAGTAATGAAAGAAAACATATATTTTCATGTTGATTTAAACTATGACAAATGTAACTGAAGACGGAGGAAGAATTTTGCTGCTTCATGTCATCTCACAAGGTGCCTAGGAAAGGTTGTTGTGCTCGGAACATTTGTCCGTTTGTTTTCTTCGATTACCAATAAACTTGTAGCTCTTGCCAAGTATATAAAACCTTCTCTATAGTTGATATTATTATAGCATTAATATATGCTGCTTCCACTGTTTGTTTTTTTTCTTCGTTGAACCTTTATTTATTACAATTGTATTGTCCCAGTCCGGAAGGTGGTCATGTGTATCTGTGTCTTACTATGGAATTAGAAAGCCTGTGGGTTCTTACATCATTTTTGTGTTCATATAATCTTTTTTCTAATCCACAACCTGTTTCCCCAAAATATGAAGATGGGCAATTTTTACAAGGTATTTTGTATACAATACTATTTTCATTGGTATGGTTATTATAATTACGTGTAACCAAATGTCCCACTTTGCTACCTGATGTTCTAGCTATCTTAATACCTGCTTTTAAGAGGACTTTGTCAAGGTTGAATTAATGTTGGAATTTGTGACTGTGATATATCGTGTTTCTTTGTTGCAATTATTGATAACTTTGATCTTCTTATCTATTTCCTTAGTTTTCTGTTTAATTTAAGTAGGAGACCTTTGGGATATCTTATATTGTTGAAGGTTTTTGTGATGTGATCTAGTTCATCTTCCAGAAATTCTTCACTACAGATGCGAAAAGCCCTGAGGAAGAAGCCAATTATTATACCTGTTTTAGTCCTAATATTGTGTCCCGAATAAAAATGTATATAGTCTTCTTTATTTGTGGGTTTGCGGTATACCAAAAACTTTACATTGTTGTTTGTTCTGTGTATGATAGTGTCTAAAAATGGTAATTTTCCGTTGTTCTCTACTTCTGCCGTAAATTGTATGTTACTATCAACGTTGTCTAATTGTTTTAATTTGTTGTTTATGCTAGTTTCTTTGGGTACAATAACAATAATGTCATCAACATATCAACCAAATGCTATTTCTACCCATTATTGATATATAATCTTAAGTTTCAAGCATTTCCATATATAAGTTGGCTAACACAGCAGAGAGGGGACTACCCATGGCTAAGCCAGAATGTTGTCTATATTCAACATCATTAAAAATAAAAGCACCGAAATCTACACAAAGAGAAATTAGTTCAAGGAAATCTGTTTTGGGGATAGGTAAATCTTCATCATTTAAATTGTTTACCAATTGCTCTCCAGCTTTTAGAGCACCATTACCGAAACTCGGGTAAATAGCCAAGTGACATCAGAGCTGGCTATTATTTTGTTGCTGAAATCCAAATCCTTTAACCTGTTAATAAGATCTGAAGAATTTTGTAGGTGAGCATTACTGATAGAACCTAGTGTTTTGGACAGGGGTTTAGCTAAGCATTTGGCTAACCTATGTGGAGCACTATTGACACCTGATGTAATAGAACGCATGGGAATTCCTGTATTGTGGATTTTTGGTAAGCCATGCATTTTGGGTGGCATAGGGGCTTCTTCTAATAGATATGATAATTTCTTCCCTTTGTCTGATTTCTTTAAAATTCAACTTGCTTTTGTTGTAAACTTATCACTTTTACTTACAGTGTATCCAACATATTTTTCTTCATAGGTTTCACCGTCACTGAGCAAATTTAACATTTTATTATTGTAATCTTGCTGGTTCGTCACTACTATGCCACTGCCTTTATTTGCACATATATTCTATGTAGCTTCTGATGTAGTGTCAGTTTTAAATGCCAACGATATTACATCGCCAGACCTCTTCCTGTTGCAACGTTCCATTCGTAATTGAATTCTTAAAGAATTTTTATATCTGTCAGACGAATACCCGCTTCGTTTATCACATGAAGACTTTAGGCTAGGCCATATGGAGCGAGAATCCTTTCCCGCCCCCTACGCCCAGGCAGGTTCCTATAGAGATCCGTCAAAGAGAATCCAGTTTCTGGGAGGATGACTACTTGATTACCACTATCCAAGCATGTCGGTACAAAATATTTCAGATATTTTTTGCTAGTTCAAATACTCATATATATATACAAACATACGTACATACATACATACATACATACATACATACATACATACATACATACATACATACATACATACATACATACATATATACATACGTACATGCATGCATACATACATACACACATACATACATACATACATACATACATACATACATACATACATACATACATGCATGCATACATACATACATACATACATACATGCATACATACATACATACATACATACATACGTACGTACGTACATACATAAATATAATAAATACATACATACATACATACATACATACATACATACATACATACATACATACATACATACATACATACATACATACATACATACATACTTACATACAATACATGCATTTATACATACATACATTCATGCATACATACACATATACATGGATACATACATGCATACATACATATATACATACATACAAGTACATACATGCGTACATACAAACATACATACATACATGCATAAATGCATACATATATATATATACATATATATATATATACATGCATATATACATACATATATATATATATATATACATACATATATATATATATATATATATATCATATTAAAAAAAAATTAATGGGCCCTTACGCCGTTTCACGGTAAAAAGGATTACACCCGAAGGAGCGCTGTACTCGATCATAGGCTGTGAGGGTTTTTTGTGAACATGCCTGAAACAAATCTGAAATTATGCCACCAACAAAACCGACTTTCTACGGCGTTCCGGTTGATTCGAGGGAAGAGGAATGGCCAGAGCTACTTCAAAATTGGCAGTCCAAAGGTATCGCCATTTCTGGAAATGGGTAACGGAGAAGAAGAAGCTCGACAAGAAGGAGTTAAACAACGAGAAGACTAAAGCTCTAAAAAGTGAACATAAGGAGAAGTTTCCTAGCCTCTATGACGACAGCCAAACAAAGAAGTTTCAAGTAAAAGAGGAGATAAAGTTATTCCAGAGAAAGGCGATAGCCTTTAACGAGCTCCTGAAAGAACAGAAAAATTACGTCTACGACGAAGGTTTGCTTGATTCCTTGGAGCCCTATAGTGGAGAGATTTCCGAAGAAAGGGTAGAAAGTTTCATCAAACACTACTTCGCTGGCTATAAGAACTTCACCAAAAACGGAGGTAGGTCTGATCACACAGACTACCAGAAACACTATCTCTGTACGAGTTTAGGGACACAAAAACGCATTCAAAAGGCGAAAGCCTACGCCATAAAAACAGCTCGAAAACGAGCCCCCGAGCCAAAAAAGGAAGAAGAAAGCGTTCCCATGATTGTCGAAGAAGGAGAAGAAGAGCAAGAACAAACTGCGGGACCTGCCAGAGCGAAGCTCGAGGAGTTTGAGAGTAGTCCCTCTCCTCAAACCATAATAGAAGAGCAACATCCTGTCACGTCTGCAGACATGGAAACGGAGAAAATTGTCTCCGCCGCCGCACCTGCTGGTGACACACTAGCAGAGCAAAGGCAAAGCCTCAAAGAGCTCAAGGCTCAAAACCGTGAAGTTAGACAAAGGCGCCCCAAGCGGACAAAAGCTGAAATAACTAAAGAAGTCAAGATGTCTAGAGATATTAAGAATGAAATCAAGCTCATGAGATTGCGTGCAAAGATTCCCGCTGGCGGTTTTCTCTCCTGTGCCATCATTCCCAAACCGTCCGAGGACGAAGAAGTTCGTGCTGGAGTCCTAGAAAGAATAGCCAGTGTGCGCGAAGCGCGTGAAGAACGCAGTAAGAAACCCGTGTTCCTAGAGATGAAAGAGCGAATGCTCAGCACGTTTTGCGGTTACATCTCTGAAACCAGCGAAGCCAAGGTGCCTCAGCACTCGGTAGGCGAGATGGGCGCCTATAGATGCAAGCACTGCCAAGCGTTACTCTTCAAGAGAGAACGAAAGACGTTATGTTGTAACGGAGGAAAAACACCCAAGGCAATATACGAGTTGTCACCCCTGGGCGATAACATCAAAGGCTTCTACGACGGTTCCTCCAAACTGTCGATCCACTTTCTTGATAACATCGTAGGGTTTAACAGTATCTTCTCTTTTACGTCCTTTGCGTCCTCGGGGACCTTGGAGGACAAAAGAGAGTCTGCAATCTTCTACAAAATCCAGGGTAAAATTTACCACCGTCTGGGTGGCATGAAGCCTAACTTGATGATTACGGAAGACGACAGCAGTTGTTTGGGTCTCAAAGATCCAACGTCAAGGAAAACGTTTTGGAAATCTGCAGTAAATTTCCTGGATTTGTACTTCTACCACGACAAGGAACAGCAATTAAAACTACGCTGCAACAGGTTTACCTACAGAAATAAAGACGGCGAGAGTCCCGAGACGTCTAAGCGTAGGAAACGCGAGGACGAACAATACCGAAGGAATGAGGGAATTATAGAGCTGTTATACACGTATTTGGTTAACAACAACGCTGCGCTGAGGGAAATCCTCAAAGAGGCGGAGACGTCAGCGAAGCTGGTCCAGGCTTACGTTACTCAGCACAGCTCTTTGCCAGACGTTACCATCACTCTTAAGACAGCAGAAAACGTCTCCACCAGGGAACACAAGGGCGTCTACCATCTACCGACGGCTTCCTGCCAAGTAGGGGCGATAGTCAACCTGGGTCCAGATACCGATACTTTGAAGGTCAGAATAGCGTCGCCTCTGCCCGATTCGAAATATGCCATCAAGATGATTAGCTCTGCCAACTACTTCTACGATCTCTTCCAGTATCCCATGTTGATCCCCAACGGAGACAAAGGTTACAGCTTGAATATGGAAAAGAATGGCTCCGCCAAAAGACTGACTGCGCTCATGTACTACTCGGCCCTTTACATGGAGAGAGAAGGGATCTTCAACCACATCACAAAATGCCGTCGGTTGTTCCAGCAGTTTGTGGTCGATAACTACGTAAAAATCGAGTCTAGCCGGTTGTGTTATTTTGAGCACCAACACTCCGGCATGCGCAAGGAGAGGGCCGACGTGCTGAGCTCTGCCGACAAAAGTGGTGTCGGGCAACGCATAGTAATCTCACCGTCGTTTGTTGGAGGGCCCAGATACATGAAAGAGCGCCAACAGGATGCCCTGGCCTACGTTACGGCCTACGGGTCGCCCGACTACTTCATAACCTTCACTATGAACCCTAGATGGCCGGAGGTGTTAGAGGTGGTGAAGAAATTTGGCGGACCAGGGACCCAAGGGGCCGACAGGCCGGATCTTATGAGCAGGATCTTCAAGCTGAAGCTGGATAGCCTAATGGACGACCTGATACACAAAAAGGCCTTCGGGGCCGTCAAAGCTTATCTCTATAGTGTAGAATGGCAGAAACGCGGCTTGCCGCACGCCCACATACTATTGTGGATGGCTGTTCGCGTCACCGCGGATACTGTAGAGCAAGTCATAAGAGCCGAGATACCCGACAAGGAAAAGGAGCCGAGGCTCTACGACACCGTCACTCGGTGCATGATACACGGACCCTGCAAGGGTTATGACGAGTCACAACTGTGTTGCCAAGTAAAGAGCAAGAAACCCGGGCAGTGTGGCAAAGGATTCCCCAAGACGTGCAGAAATGAGCTGCTCTTTGGAAACAGCGGTTATCCCGAGTACGTCAGACGTTCCATAGGAGAAGGAGGTAACTCCTTCAAATTGAAGCTGAAGGACGGCCCGTAGACAATACTTGGGTTGTCCCTTACAACCCTTATCTTTGTATAAAATACGATGCACACATCAACGTCGAATGTTCCAATTCTATAAAGGCTATAGCCTACGTCACAAAGTACGTGAACAAGGGGTCGGACAAGGTGTTGTTCACAAAGACGACGGGAGAAGAAGACAACCGAGTCGTCAACGAGGTTAAAAATTATCAAGAGGCCAGATATGTCAACTCTAACGAGGCTGCGTGGAAGATCTTCAAGTTCGACATCCACAAGTGCTACCCTCCGGTGTTTATGCTGGATCTACACCTAGAGGGCGAGAAAGCCATCTTCTACAACGAGCGTATGACGGCGGCTCAAATTGCCAGAAAGGCCAAGGCCGATACCCAGCTAACTGCTTTTTTCAAGCTTTGCCAGAAGGACGAGTTTGCGAGAACGTTATACTATCACCAATTACCGCTCCACTACGTATATAATCTTCAGGAGACTATATGGGAAGAACGTAACGGAAATACATACAGTCTCGGACGCATACGTGCTGTAACCACAAAAAACCGTAGAGCTCTTTTACCTCAGGTTGCTGCTAACCCATAAAAAGGGTCCCAAGTCGTACGAAGACCTCAGAACAGTAGACGGCGTCATGTACGAAACTAATCGCGAAGCTGTGAAGGCCCTAGGGTTGTTAACCGACGAAGCCACCTGGAAAGACACCATAATGGAGATCATTAACCACACAAACGACAGGAGACAACTCAGAGAAACCTATGCCAGTATGTTGGTCTTTTCTGACCTCGAGGACCAGTCCGAGATATGGGAAGAGATAAAGGACTATTTTTCCAGCGATTACTTGAACATGGCAAACCTAACAGATTACAACGACGAAATCTACCTGGATGCCCTGGATGACATCCAGCAACACGTGCTTAATTGTGGAGGGGGTTCAATCACCCAATACGGTCTCCCTGCTTCTAGAGGGGGCGTACGCCCCTCCAATCTCATCAGGAGAGAGAAGGCATATAACAAACAAAAGTTGAAGGAGTCTGTGGAGGAAAAAGTTAAGCTTCTCAACGACAAGCAGCGGCAAGTCTATGACACTGTTATGTATCGAGTCGAGAATAGTCACCGTTACAGGAACAATGGTGTGTTTGTCAACGCCGCTGGCGGAACTGGCAAGTCTTTCGTTTTGAATCTATTGATCGATACGGTCCGTTCACAGGGGAAGGTTGCCTTGGCGGTAGCCTCATCCGGGATTGCGGCTACAGTCCTCTCTGGGGGCCGCACGGCCCATAACATGTTCAAAATACCCTTGATGGAGTATGACGAGACTAGGGCGTGTAGCATCAACAAGAACACGGAATTGGCGAGGCTTCTGCAGCAGACTCAGCTGATCGTCTGGGACGAAG
>NC_134779.1:69404737-69407237 GCF_046742065.1 Oratosquilla oratoria
AGCGGCTTCACCCCTTTGTAGATAGGGCTGCCTAGGGCAAGGACCTAGCAGTAAAGGTAGGGAGACCCTCTCCCATATCTCACCAAGGAAGACCTCTTCCCTTTGTACCATATTCTCCAGTACCTGAAAATAATCGACAATGTCCAACCGCGACTTTCATCAACCGCTAAATGACCCTTTATGTAGGACTCCCCTGTTTTTTTTTTCTTTTACATTTGTTGACAAGCGGTGTTCCCATCATGCCAACCCAAAGAAGACTACATGACTAAGACTGTCGCCCTCAGCCGTCAAGCCACGCCTACGAAGCGGTGAATCGACCAGCCACGCCTACCAAGCGGTGAATCGACCAGCCACGCCGTTCACGCCTTCCAAGCGGTGCTCCCACTCCCCAGAAGAAGAAATCCTACTAGATCCGTCGTCGCCTACCAGGCCTGCTCTCCACGACCAGTCATGCCTACCAGGTCTGCCATACTCGACTGCACCCATTGGCCCCCCGGTGTTCCCATACCAATCAAAGAGGACAACCTGACTTAAGTCGTCGTTCTCAAGGCAAGCCGCCCAAACCACGCCTACCCAAAACCTCACAATTCGGGTTAATCAACAAGTTGTAAAATTGAAAGGCATTAGATTTTAAACCACCTTGTGCCAGTTTGCTACTAATCCAGAGAGAATACGCAGTCTGAAGAGAGACCACCGTACGAAGAAAACAACGACTAGAATCGTCAACCCAGAGCAGTGATTCCCAGCAACATCAATCAGCTCAACACATCGAACTTTAATCAAACCACAAGTTTCCATTCAGCTCCGTACACCTCCCGACAAGCAACGCATCAAATTTTAATAAAATCATAAGACTTCACGCAAGCCCAGCGCATCGACTTCTAGACTTCAAACAAGCAATTTCACGAACGGAAAGCCCCGATCAAGCGCGCTAAGTCAGAAGCTTTCAATCGAGCGACACAACTATACACCACCCCTCCACCAACCACTCTTCTAGACGACATTCGGTCTTCTAGGAACATCTGCCGATTGCCACAGTTGTAGCCTGTGGTTGTAGCCATCTTAGAATTGGTGGTATAATAAAAGATATTTGTTTTCAAACCACATCTTCAATCAAACACCCGGAATCGAGGCAACTAACCATAAGATTCCATTCAACACGCTTCCAAGTGAGCGACACATCTGTACATCACCCCATCCACCAACCGTCCTCCCCAGAGGTGACAATCTGACAATGAACGCAAATCGTAATCTCAGCAAACGACCCACTTGTTAAGTAATACCACAGACCTCTCTACTTCTCAAACAGAACCAGACGACTCCAATAAGCCGTAGAGATCCAGCGCACTGACTTGAAGGCCGACCCGGTACCACACAGGACTTCAGTCAAGACGCATAGGACCCCAGGCCGATGATACTCGTCTTGATGCATCTCCACATATTCCCTCCCCAAATAACGTCACTAGTTATCGTAAATCCCAATTAACGTACATCCACTAATCCTTGTTAAATATTTCTAGCTCATCTCATATGGAGCCGGACGAGAGCCTGCCCTTCATCCCATTCAACCCTCTTGAGGACCAGGAACTTTGCGTCGGTTGAACTAACTCTCGCTTAAACACCTCAGCACTGCAACCATTCCCTCCACCGTGCCCGCAGTTAAAGACCGCACATATTCAAAAAATAATTTCATACACATATAAGAGAAATAAACATTAACTAATGCATTAAATAGATCCCACATACCAAGACAAAGTGATCACATAATTCACTACCAATTCTTCAAATCAACGTAGCATCCAACAAAATCAACATTCATAAGGTGTAAAATAAATAATACATAACAAACTCTCCAATCCACATATATCTACCAAAAATAACTATACACATCAACCAACAGCTAATACAAATAAACGAATACAAACAAAAACATACTACGAATAACAGATATAGATTCAATATGTAATACCAAACACCATGTAAACATATCAAATCTCAGATATATACAAATCAATAATTGCATACCAAACACCCCCAGTACATTTTTAACACAATATACGAACAAGATTTTTTCAAACTCATAGCATATAATATCAAAGATAATACACCTCTCAAATAGAAGCTACAATATCACCTCTGCCATCATATACTCAAACATTTAACTCATATATAACATCTCAGTATCACATTTACCTTATAATAAGTCATAGTAACTCACAACCAACAAAGTGTTCAACTCAGCACGCCCCAGTCACAACTCCAACCCCAAGGAAATCTCACAAACTGTCACCCAAATCCAACACATAATGAAATAAGACAAACCAAGAAAACACAACAACAAATTCCACAATGAACAAAATAAACACATAAAACCATGCATTAACAATAAATTATTGCCTCTACAAAGACGCAAAACGTCATGCGTTTTGATAGTTTACAGGGAGCTCACGATCACTTATCAAAACTCTTTCCCACTATATAAAAATCTTCTTTATTTCCT
>NC_134779.1:69419737-69424737 GCF_046742065.1 Oratosquilla oratoria
TCTCGACTTGATCCTCAACCTCATCCTCACCCTCATCCTCAACCTCAGCCTCAACGTCAACCTGAACCTCATCTTCAACTTCATGCTCATCCTCGTCCTTCAACCATATCCTCAACCTTGTCCTCATTCTCGACTTGATCCTCAACCTCATCCTCACCCTCATCCTCATCCTCAGCCCCAACCTCATCTTCATTAGGTCCTCGAGTCACTGATCCAATCGGACACGGGCGACAGAATGAAACCGTCCGCCTTTACCAAGAAGAAAACAAGAGGTCGACCCTTCAGGACCTGCTTGAGGACTACGTGCGTGTGCAAGAGATGTATTGGAAGGTCACTTCAAACACGAAAGAACATTTCTGGGTTTATACACTTACAAAGGCTTTGTCATATGTACACATATAAACTTAGTATATTTTTTTGTGTGTGTGTGTGTGTGTGTGTGTGTGTGTGTGTGTGTGTGTGTGTGTGTGTGTGTGTGTGTGTGTGTGTGTGTGTGTGTGTGTGTGTGTGTGTGTGTGTGTGTGTGTGTGTGTGTGTGTGTGTGTGTGTGTGTGTGTGTGTGTGTGTGTGTGTGTGTGTGTGTGTGTGTGTGTGCGTGTGTGTATGTGCAGCCAGAATTCTTTTATGAGGAGACAGAAATCTCCATAATATCATACCATGTTGATCTAACAAAGGATTTAATCGTCTACATTATTTAACGTCATGATTTTATAGTTTTCTTTTTTTCTTCGTATATTCGAATAGTCAGAAAAAGTGAAAGTCATCAGGCGACATTTAAAATCTATCTGTGGTCTTTGGGTTCTCAAGATGGGTACGAAACCAAGCATATCACATAACACATTAAGCTCTTTATCAGACACCTTTTACAAAAGATTAACATAGGCGTTTACCTTTCTACATATTTGCAAATTGTTCAGCACAGGCAACACTCCTTGGGGAGTTTATCTCATTTATTGATTGCGTGATTGGAAAAATATTTTACATCTTGATGGAATCTACGTCCTCACAGCTGAATACCAGCCAATATTTTTGTCTCCTTTGTATTTGATATGAAAATATTTTCGACTGTGATGCTATCTTGCCTTTCAAATTATTAAAGACTTATTCTCTCCCTGTTTTTTTTTTTTTTTTTTTTTTTTTTTACGAATAAGGTAGTGCATATCTTTGTTCGTGTATCCTCGCATTTGATCTTTTCTATTCTAACCAAGCTAATACCGTGGCGCATTGGATAAATGATGATGAAATTCACCATACATCATTTAACATCTTTATTATCGAAGGGATTTAAGTTGAGTGGTATAGCCTATCGACAGTCGAAATAAAGAAATAAGTTCCATCCAGTACGAAAGGGTCGCACAACGCTTCACCTGAAGATGAGGTCTTTGCTGAATGAAATCGTCCAACGTCTATCTACATACCAAAGACCTCTTACCCCTTATAAGGGAGGTATCTATCCAAGAGATGCATCCATCCCAACCTATTCTTTCCCATCCATCCCTCATCTGTTTCCCTCTCATCATAACTCATCGTGGATAGGTCATCCCTATCTCTTGCCCATTGCCCGGGCCATAGGTAACGCAGCTGACATCTACCTGAACCCAAAAAGGAAATATGTACGAATCTAGTGATTCTAGTTTAGGCAGTGGTAGAAGGTTTACCAGGCAGCTCGTTTAAATCGCCTGTAGACACCAAAATCTACAGGCTGTTTCCCGTTACTAAAGGATTAGGGGTTAAATCTTCTTCTTTACCCTTCTTTTCATTTCTTTCAGGGTGTCACTACTTTTTTATTATTATCATTCTTTTTTATATATATTTCCTTTCTCTGTTCCACTTCTTCGACTACCCCTCCTCTCAGTCCAACCTCCCTCAAGGTTTCCAAAGAAGTCTCCTATTTCTGTCTCCATGTTTACATTTCTTCGAAGGTCATGCAATTCCTCTTCTCCTCTTCTGTTTTCCTTTTTCTCTCTCTCTTTTGCTTTGCTATATGCAAAAGGCGTTTCTAAGGACCGCATTACCGAAGGAAATTTAAGGCCTAAGGCCAAGCACAGGAAGCAACTATGGACTTTACCTTCCTTAACCATAAAACTGATATTCCTCAATAAGGGTTTCCTCATTTTTTTTTTTTTTTTTTTTTTTTTTAAGTTAAGGACCACGGCATCTACTGGGGAGCAGGTATTTCCATAGTTGGATGGAATCACCCAGCGGGGGTCAAAATGAGGTACATAATTTTTTGTTATGCCACATCCACCAGTGACCAATGGGACATTACTGTGTCATGTTCACTTGTCCACAGCTGTGTATCCAGAATGTCACAAAGTTCTCACCTTGGCCTCGGAAGGAAGTTAAAGACCTTATCTATTCAAGGTAATTAATATTTTTTCAATTTAGGTTAAGTTAGGTTAGAATAGGTTAAGCTTGGTTAAGCTTGCTTAGGTTAAGTTGGGTTAAGCTAAGTTAGATTAGGCTAAGTTAGGCTAGGCTAGGCTAAATTAATTAGGCTAGGTTAGTTAGGTTAGGATAGAGTAGGTCAAGTTAGGTTAGGTTAGGTTAGGTTAGGTTAGCTTAGGTTAGGTTAGGTTAGGTCAAGTTAGTTAAGTTAGTTTAGTTAGGTTGGGTTAGGTTGGGTTAGGTTAAGTGAGGTTAGATTAGTTAAGTTTGGTTTAGGTTAGGCTAGGATAGATTAGTTTAGGTTAGGTTAGGCTAGGATAGGTTAGGTTAGGTTAGGGTAGGATAGGTTAGGTTAGGTTAGGTTAGGTAAAATTAGATTAGGTTAGATAAAATTAGGTTAGGTTAGATTAGGTTAGGTTAGGTAAAATTAGATTAGGTTAGATTAGGTTAGGTTAGGTTAGGTTAGGTTAGAACATAAGAAATAAAGGAGACTGCAAAAGACCATAAGGCCTACACTAGGCAGCTCCGTATCCATCACCACCTGTCATCCCCATCCATAAAGTTGTCTAATCGTTTTTTAAAGCAATTAATGGTTTCAGCGCTTACTACATGGTTACTAGGTTTATTCCATTCATCGACCACCCTATTAGTAAACCAATTCTTGCCTATTTCCTTCTTAAATCTATATTTGTCCAGTTTATACCCATTACTGCGAGTCCTGCCCTGTTGTTTTATTATGATGACCTTGTTTGCATCACCCCTGTTATAGCCTTTGATCCACCTGAACACTTCTATTAGATCACCCCGCACTCTGCGTCTTTCCAGAGAGTGTAAGTTTAGGTACCTAAGCCTCTCTTCGTAAGGCAAATTTCCGAGTCCTTGTATCATTTTGGTCATTCTTCTCTGTACTGATTCTAGTGAATTTATGTCCATTCTGTAGGACGGAGACCAAAACTGTACCGCATAGTCAAGGATGGGTCTAACTATCGCTAGATAGAGTTTAATAATTGCCTCTGCACTTCTATTCGTTACCGTCCTAGCAATGAAGCCTAATGCCCTGTTAGCTTTATTTCTGGCGCTAATGCACTGCTTCCTGGTTTCAAGGTCCGGACTCACCAGAACTCCCAAGTCCCTCTCGCACTCAGATTTTTATAAAAACGTGTTATCTAAGTTGTATCTATTTTCGGGGTTGTGTAGCCCTACGTTTAACACGCTACACTTAGAGATACTGAAGTTCATTTGCCATTTCACCGACCATGTTAACAGTTTATTTAGATCATCCTGCAGAATCTGGGCGTCGTCTCCTGACCTAATTAGGCGTCCTATTTTAGTGTCGTCCGCAAACTTACTAACGTCACTATTTAACCCATCGTCTAAGTCGTTTATATACATAATGAACAACAAGGGACCCAAAACCGAGCCCTGGGGGACCCCGCTAGTAACATTGCCCCACCTAGATTTTATTCCGTTTATGGTGACCCGCTGTTTTCTGTTACTAATCCAAGCTCTAATCCATTCTAACACTTTTCCTCCTATGCCATGGGCTTTGATTTTATTTAGTAGTCTCTGGTGTGGCACTTTGTCGAACGCTTTGCTAAAGTCAAAGTAAATAACATCGTAATTTTCAATGTTGTCTGACGCCTTATATACCTTAGTGTAAAAGGATAGAAGATTAGTCACACATGACTTACCCTTGGAGAAAACATGCTGTGAATCACGAATTAAATTATGCCCTTCAATGTGTTCTCTGAGTCTATTTACTATTATTGATTCAAGTAAGGTTAGGTTAAGTAAGGTTAGGTTAGGTTAGATTAGGTTAGATTAGGTTAGATTAGGTTAGGTTAGGTTAAGTTAGGTTATGTTAGGATAGATTAGGTCAGGTTAGGTTAGGTTAAGTTAGATTAGGTTAGGTTAGGTTAGGCTTGGTTAGGTTAGGTTAGGTTAGGTTAGGTTAGGTTAGGTTAGGTTAGGTTAGGTTAGGTTAGGTTAGGTTAGGTTCGGTTAGGCTTGGTTAGGTTAGGTTAGGTAGGAATAGTATAGGATAAGATGATTATTTCCATATGTTGGCTGGGATTTTTAAAATACGCTCATACGGACAGCAATACTTATCGATTATGGCGTATTATTTACGTAACGATGATGATACCTTCGTCATAAGTGTCGATATTTTTCGTCTTGATTTACAATAATTCTATTTTATCTAGCACACAATTGTTCTATTTGCTTTTGAGTAATGTGCCCCACCTTCGCCCCTTACCCCACTTTCCAATCACATTTTTTTTCAACGGCTTCGAATGTGCATATAGTGATAGTTGCCAAGCGAAATGTTAATTCAATGTTCATTCTGTTATCGAGGGAACATAAAACAACTTTGGTACACTTTAGGAAAAAGTCACTTTGACATGGATTGACATGCATTCTTGGTATCTGGTGGGCGTTGTTAGTAAATCAACTTGATTGAAGAAAAAGACTCTTTTCTTTATTTCTGTTACCATGACAACCCTGGACAATATCTTTAACCATCACAGTTCACTTCATATGAACTTGTTTTTCAAATCGTACTTCTCTTAATCCGAAATGGTAAGATTGCATAGTGAGAAATGTACATGGTA
>NC_134779.1:69439737-69442237 GCF_046742065.1 Oratosquilla oratoria
CATTCCATCCCTGAATACACCCCAAACCCCTCCACCCTCCCTCCCATCTTAGCACCTCCTGGGTGACGGGTCATCCCTGCACCTTGTCCACTGCCCTGGGTCAGAAACAGTGTTGCAAGACATAGGACATCCACAGCAAGGCCACTTCATTAAATCGGCGACCACCCCTCTCCGTCCCCCCATTGCATAAAAAGAGAGGACGGGGAGAAATCCCTTCGGGCTGTGTCAAAATTTTGCTCACACATACTACCTCACCCGCCATCCCCCGCCCATTCCACCTCATGCAATCACATCATCATCCGTATACAACCATTCTCCATTCACCCCTGTCTTCTGTCCTCTCCGTCCTTCCTCAACAGACATTCCCCTCTTCCCCAAAGCCCCCTTCACCCTATCCATCCACCTCATCTGGGACGTCCCCTCATGTTCACTCCCTCCACATCTGCCTTCCATACCTCTTTTACTAGTCTTTCTTCACTCATTCTTTCCATGTGTCCAAACCATCCTAATATTCTTTCATCAACCCTATCTCCCAACTCCCTTTCCACCCCTGTTCTTCCTCACCTCCTCATTTCTCACTCTATCTAGCCTAGTAACCCCCATCATACTTCTCAGACACCTCATCTCAAACACATTCAAACTCCTTCTCTCTTCCTCTCTTATGTTCCATATTTATGCCCCATACAGTGCTGTTGGCAAAATCACTCCTTCATACAATCTACTCTTAACATCCATTCCCAAATGCTATTCCTCATTACACTCTTTAATCCACCAAGACATTTACTCGCTTCTCTCAATCTACATTCTACCTCCACCTTCACTCCACCTTTTCCAAAGGATTATAAAGGAGGAGCATGCCGACAGGAGACCTTTTAGTCCATATCTAGGTCGGATGCGAAAAAAATCATAATAATAATAAAATAATAAATAAAAAACTCTAATAATGTAAATAACAAAATACATAGATAAGTGCATAGGTATAGTTAAATAATAAACAAACAGGTAAATAGTAAATAATAATAAATTGACATATCACTAATGATAAATGAAAATCAAACAGACAAATGATAACAAAATAAAAAAAAATAATATAAAATAAATTATAATCATTACAGCATCTTACTTAGGTGTTTATCTAAATTATTCTTAAAGCTTAGAACTGAACTACATTGCACTACCTGTGCAGGAAGTTTATTCCATTCATTAACTACACGGTTGACAAAGATGTTTCTACCTACTTCCAAATTGAATCTATTTCCGGACAGTTTGAGACCATTTTTTCTTGTCTGATTCTCATTCAATGTGAAAATTTTGTCACTATTGATGTTGTCAATTCCCTTTAGAATCTTAAAGACCTGTATCAAGTTACCTCTGAGTCTACGCTTTTTTAGGGAAAACAGATTAATATGTTTTAGTCGATTTTCGTATGATTTATTTTTGATATTTGGAATCAGTTTTGTGGCTCACCGTTGTACTTTTTCCTGCCACATTTGCACCCAAGTATCTAAAACTATCCACTTCCTCCAGTCGCTTTCCCTTAATGATCACTTCCAGTCTACTGCCACTTTCACCCCTTGTACATCTCATCACCGAACTTTTACACACATTTATCTTTAGCTTTATTCTATCACATACTCTCCCAAACTCTGCCACCAACTTCCTCAATCTCTCCTCCGACCCTGCCACAAGCGCAGTGTCGTCCGCAAACAACAGCTGGCTCACCTCCCACTTTTCTCCATATTCTTTAACAATTTCCAATCCCTGACACACTACCCTTGCATTCACCTCTCGCACCACCCCATCCATGTATAAGTTGAATAGCCAGGGCGACATAACGCATCCTTGACGAAGTCCCACCTTTACCTCGAACCACTCACTCTCTCCATTTCTAATCCTGACATAAGCTCTACTACTCTCATAAAAACTCTTGACAGCTCCCAGAAGCTTTCCTCCTATCCCATATATCTGCATAACCTCCCACAGTGCCTTTCTGTCTACCCTATCGTAAGCCTTTTCCAGATCCATAAAACCCCCCAAAAATCCTTCCCCTTTCCTATAGCTTTCTAACATATCTGTCTTACCACAAAGATCTGATCTACACAACCTCTACCTGTCCTAAATCCACACTGTTCCTCACCAATTACTCCTTCTGTTCCTCTCCTAATCCTCTCAATCAAGATCCTCCCATAAGCCTTCCCAACTACACTTAACAAGCTAATCCCTCTAAACTACTACATTCACACCTGTCCCCTTTTCCCTTGTACAGAGGAACTATACAGGCACTCTTCCAGTCCTCCGGCACTCTACCCTCTCTCCAGCAAACATTAAATAACCTCACCAGCCAGTCCACCATCACTGTACCTCCCTTTTTCAGACATTCTGCATGGCATCCATCCAGACCAGGTGCCTTACCTGCATTCATCATCTTAACAACTGCCTTCACCTCATCCTTCCTTATTTCTCCTCCAATCTCCTCACTCATCACTCTCATGTTCTTCAA
>NC_134779.1:69477237-69484737 GCF_046742065.1 Oratosquilla oratoria
TTTATTCATATGTGTATTAATTATTTTATGTACTTATTTCTTCATTCATTTACCTATTTATTTGTCTTTTCATATATTGATTGACTGATTGATTGATTGGTATTTTTTATAGAAAATACTAGAAGTGGGTCATGATTTTCGTCCACCACTGAAAAAGATAACACTGGATTCATTACTCCTTTCAATTAGATAACACACCATCAAAACCAGTTCAATAGTCTCAGCGATGTAATTGAACTTAAAAAAGAAAAAGAAATGGAATGAAAAATAAAAGAAATATCATCGTTGTTCCAAATCCTGCATGAAATATTCAAAACCAAAAATTATTTCTTTATAAGTAAAAAATGATAATGTCAGGCCACGGCCTTTGCTAATACAGGAAAAGACCTTATCCAACCAAGGTTAAACTTTTTAAAGTAGGATAAAGCCCTCAGGTCCTAGCTTTAGAACTTTTTTGTAAACTTTATTTGTTTCTTTGTAAGACCTACGACAGGGTTAACTGTTGTCCTGCCTGAGCTCACGTTGTGACCTCTTTTGACCTATTTTCGTATAGCAAAGAAATACAATCGGAGACCTGCATAACAACCATCTTGGTCCATAACGAGCGAGGATGGAGAGGTGTTAAAGGAGGGAGGTAGAAAGGAAGGGAAGAAGGGAGGAAGGGAGGAAGGGAGGAAGGGAGGAAGGGAGGAAGGGAGGAAGGGAGGAAGGGAGAAAGGGAGAAAGGGAGGAAGGGAGGAAGGGAGGAAGGGAGGAAGGGAGGAAGGGAGGAAGGGAGGAAGGGAGGAAGGGAGGAAGGGAGGAAGGGAGGAAGGGAGGAAGGGAGGAAGGGAGGAAGGGAAGGAATGAGGAAGGGATGAAGGGAAGGAGAAAGGTAACGAAAAAGGAAGGAGAAAGGGAAAGAGGGAGAAAGGAAAAAAGAGAAGGCGAAAGGGAGGGGATAGGGGTTAAAATGGGAGGAGGGGAGGGAGGGAGGATATGTGAAGAAGCAGGGTTGGAGGAAGAAGAGGAAGAGAGGAACTACAGGTAAATAGACAGATGGAGAGGCGTTGAAGGAGGGAAGGAGACATGAGGGAGGGAGGAGGGAAGGAGGAGGAGAAAAATGGAGGTAGGAAGAAAGGACATAATGCAGAGAGAGATAAAGGGGAAAAAAGGATAGAAAGGTATTTTTTGGATAAACAGAAAAAAATAATAGATAGGTAAGTAAATAAATAGACATACTGGTAGAAAAATGGATAGATAGATAGATAGATAGATAGATAGATAGAGATAGATAGATAGATAGATAGATAGATAGATAGATAGATAGATAGATAGATAGATAGATAGATAGATAGATAGATAGATAGATAGATAGATAGATAGATAGATAGATAGATAGATAGATAGATAGATAGATAGATAGATAGATAGATAGATAGATAGATAGATAGATAGATATCGATAGATAGATAGATAGATAGATAGATAGATAGATAGATAGATAGATAGATAGATAGATAGATAGATAGATAGATAGATAGATAGATAGATAGATAGATAGATAGATAGAGATAAGTAGATAGACAGAGAGATAGATAGATAGGGAGAGTGAGAGAGAGAGAGAGAGAGAGAGAGAGAGAGAGAGAGAGAGAGAGAGAGAGAGAGAGAGAGAGAGAATAAAGAAAACAGGGAGAAAAAGGCAAAGTAGAGAACAAAGGAAAAAAAAATAGAAATTAGGAGAAAAAGGACGGAGTAAAGAGAGAACAAAGAAAAAAGAATAAAATAGAATTTAGGAGAAAAAGGATAGAATAAAGAGAGAAAAAGAAAATTAGATAATAAAAAAGCACAGAGGAAAAGAAAATAAGAAATGATATCTAAAAATAGGAGAAAATGATAAGTAAATAGATAAATAAAGATAAAATTGTAGAAAGAAAAAAAAAGGATAAATGAAAGGGGAGGAGGAGAAGAACGCGAAGAGAATGCGCACAAGAAAAACGCGAAGAAGAAGAACGCGTATAAGAAGAACGCGAATAAGAAAAAAAAACGAATTAGAAGTAGAACGCGAAGAAGGAGGAGGAGAAGAAGAAGAAGAAGAAGAAGAAGAAGAAGAAGAAGAAGAAGAAGAAGAAGAAGAAGAAGAAGAAGAAGAAGAGGAAGAAGAAGAAGAAGCGGTCCGCACGGCTTTTTCACTTCATTAGCCTTGTCAGCCCTTGGCAAGAGATTGGTTTCCGGGTTTCTCTTCTGGATAACTGACTTTAGCAAAACGTTCGACAAAGTGCCACACCAGAGACTACTAAATAAAATCAAAGCCCATGGCATAGGAGGAAAAGTGTTAGAATGGATTAGAGCTTGGATTAGTAACAGAAAACAGCGGGTCACCATAAATGGAATAAAATCTAGGTGGGGCAATGTTACTAGCGGGGTCCCCCAGGGCTCGGTTTTGGGTCCCTTGTTATTCATTATGTATATAAACGACTTAGACGATGGATTAAATAGTGATGTTAGTAAGTTTGCGGACGACACTAAAATAGGACGCCTAATTAGGTCAGGAGACGACGCCCAGATTCTGCAGGATGATCTTAATAAACTGTTAACATGGTCGGTGAAATGGCAAATGAATTTCAATATCTCTAAGTGTAGGGTGTTAAACGTAGGGCTACACAACCCCAAAAATAGATACAACTTAGATAACACGTTTTTAGAAAAATCTGAGTGCGAGAGGGACTTGGGAGTTCTGGTGAGTCCGGACCTTAAAACCAGGAAGCAGTGCATTAGCGCCAGAAATAAAGCTAACAGGTCATTAGGCTTCATTGCTAGGACGGTAACGAATAGAAGTGCAGAGGTAATTATTAAACTCTATCTAGCGATAGTTAGACCCATCCTTGACTATGCGGTACAGTTTTGGTCTCCGTCCTACAGAATGGACATAAATTCACTAGAATCAGTACAGAGAAGAATGACCAAAATGATACAAGGACTCGAAAATTTGCCTTACGAAGAGAGGCTTAGGCACCTAAACTTACACTCTCTGGAAAGACGCAGAGTGCGGGGTGATCTAATAGAAGTGTTCAAGTGGATCAAAGGCTATAACAAGGGTGATGCAAACAAGGTCATCATAATAAAACAACAGGGCAGAACTCGCAGTAATGGGTATAAACTGGACAAATTTAGATTTAAGAAGGAAATAGGCAAGAATTGGTTTACTAATAGGGTGGTCGATGAATGGAATAAACTTAGTAACCATGTAGTAAGCGCTGAAACTATCAGTTGTTTTAAAAAACGATTAGACAACTTTATGGATGGGGATGACAGGTGGTGATTGATACGGAGCTGCCTAGTGTAGGCCTTATGGTCTTTTGCAGTCTCCTTTATTCTTATGTTCTTATAACGCCTGCAATTTTATTCAGCTTTCAGGGAAAGCTAGAGGACATTAAGGATTGCCACCATCTGCACGCTGAGTCTGGTAGTTACTAGAATGCAAATAACCATAAAAATGGTGTCGAAGACTGGGGACCTCATGAGGGGAAAAAAAAAGTACGAACAGATGCGGAAGGAACAGCAAGGAAGTAAGGAGAGGAAGGGGTGTATTTAAAAGGTGCTAAAGATGGAGGAAGTGGGGAGGGAAAAGCGCGAATTAGAGAAGAGATGTAATTAAAGCAGAGAAAATAATGAGAGTAGTAGAGAGAACAAAGAGGATTGGGACAATGGGAAGTACAGCCGCGCTATATAAAATTTACGCATCACCAACACACACACACACACACACACACACACACACACACACACACACACACACACACACACACACACACACACACACACACACACACACACACACACACACACACACACACACACACACACACACACACACACACACACACACACACACACACACACACACACACACACACACACACACACACAATAATAGACGTTTGGAACAAGTTAGATGAGAAAGTGGTGTGTGCAAAATCAATACACGAATTTAAATACAGTCTAGATGAAACAAGATAGGAAGACAGGACACCACGAGCATAGGTCTCCTTCCCGTAAAAAACAATTAGGTAAATACAACTACGTAAATGCACACACACACACACACACACACACACACACACACACACACACACACACACACACACACACACACACACACACACACACACACACACACACACACACACACACACACACACACACACACACACACACACACACACACACACACACACACACACACACACACACACACACACACACACACACCACGAGCGTAGCTCCCCTTCCCTCAAAATACAACTAGGTAAACACACACACACACACACACACACACACACACACACACACACACACACACACACACACACACACACACACACACACACACACACACACACACACTTACACACACACGCACGCACATACACACACACTGTGGTCAACTTTCACCACTCTGTATTTCTCTCTATGTTCCGTCGTTCGTGCTTTTACTTTATTATTTTCATTTCACCACTGTCTTTGTTACCTTTAATAGTCACTGACGATTTTAGTCAGAAAGGCTTAAATTGAACGGAGCCTATTTTTTTTTTTTTTTTTTTTCAATTCCCGAATGTTACTACACTTGTTTCTTTAAGTTACACCAAGGACCTCCCGTCGGAAATCTTCAATTTGTGTACTATGGCAGTTCTGCAATGACGTCATGATTTCTTTAGCCCAATTATCTTTAAATTTCGATTTAAGAACCTCCCAGACCGGACCGCAAAAGAATAGCTCGACAAGGTGAGAGTTCTGAAAGAGAAGAATGATAATGCTGATAAAGGCCATCAAGTAAATGGTGTGGTCGAGACCAAGAAGGAGGGGTTGCAAGGGGTAGTACGGTCTCGTGTATATATATATATATATATATATATATATATATATATATATATATATATATATATATATATATATATATATATATATATATATATATATATATATATATTCTAATCGTTAAAGAACGCAAGATCTAGTGGTCTCCACCTCTGCCCCCCCCCCCACATAAAATGTTTTGCTAAGAAAAATCAAAACAAAAAATCGTCGAGCAGATTACAACTCCGGCAAAGGTTATCTTGAGGTTTCCTTCTTTAAGAACGCCGAAGAAGGTGACCCGGAGTTTTCAAAAACGGTAAAACACGACTTCGAGCAGTCTCCATCTCTAGCAAAGTTCTTACAATATTTTCAAAATTGTCGAAGATCGCAGAGACGACTCCCCCCCCCAAAAAAAAAAAAACATCGACGTTATCAAGTTTCTTACAATTTCTTCTAAGAGCCGAAGAACGCGATATCAAATGGTCTCTGCTGGAGATTATCTTTAGTATTATTGATTGACGATCTACGAGATACCGCGAGCGCATTCAGATTTTTCTATTGTATTAAGATACTTTAAACTAAATTTTATTTTCAACCCGGTGACACTTTTTCCTTTCACTCAGTACATGTATGTATATGTATATGCATATATATATATATATATATATATATATATATATATATATATATATATATATAAACATGTATGTATGTATATATATATATACATATATACATGTATATATATATATATATATATATACATACATACATACATATACAAAAGGCTTTTCTCCCTTACATGGGGGGTAGCCAAAAAGAAAAAGGCATATATACCACTCCCACTCATTGCATTCCCTACATATTACACTCCCCTCCACCCTCCTCCCTCCTTTTTATCTTCGTACCTCCTGGATGACGGGTCATCCCTGCATCCTGTCCACTGCTTTGGGTCAAAAGCAGTGTCGTAAGACACAGCACATCCACAGCAATGCCACTTCATAAATTCGGCGACCCCCCCCCTCTCCGTCCCCTCATGCAGGAAAGGAAAAGATGGGGGAGAAATCCCTTTGGGCTGCGTCAAATTATTTCTCATGCATACTTCCTCACCCCCCATCCCCCACCCACTCCCCCTCGTGCATCACACCATCATCCATATACAATCCGTCTTCATATACCCCTATCTTCTGTCCTCTCCCGTCCTTCCTCAACAGACTATCCTCTCTTTTGGAATGCCCCTTTCACCCCATCCATCCATCTCATCCTCGGACGCCCCCTCATATTCACTCCTTCCACCTCTGCCTTCCACACCTCTTTTACTAATCTTTCTTCAGTCATTCTTTCCATGTGTCCAAACCATCCTAATACTCTTTTATCAACCCTATCTCCCAGATCCCTTTCCACCCCTGTTCTCCTCCTCACCTCCTTATTTCTCACTCAAACTCCCTCTCTCTTCCTCTCTTATGTCCCATGTTTCTGCCCCGTACATTTCTGTTGGTACAATCAATCCTTCACATAACATCCTCTTAGCATCTATTCCCAGATGTCTATTTCTCATTACATCTTTTAACCCACCAAGGCATTTACTCGTTTCTCTCAATCTACATTCTACCTCCACCCCCTATCCTCCCTTTCCTACCACATTCGCACTCAAGTATCTAAAACTATTTACTTCCTCCAGTCTCTCACCCTTAATGCTTATTTCCAGCCTGCTATCACTCTCTCCCCTTGTGTATCTCATCACCTTACTTTTGCCCACATTTATCTTCAGCTTCCTTCTTTCACACACCTTCTCAAACTCTGTCACTAACTTCCTCAATCCCACCTCTGATCCTGCTACAAGCGCAGTATCGTCAGGAAACAACAACTGGCTTATTTCCCACTTTTCTCCATTTTCTTTAACCATCTCCAACTCCTGACCCACTACCCTTGCATTCACCCCTCGTACCACTCCATCCATGCATAGATTGAACAGCCAGGGTGACATAACAAATCCCTGACGACGTCCCATCTTTACCTCAAACCATTCACTCTCTCCATTTCTAATCCTAACACAAGCTCTACTACTCTCATAAAAACTCTTGACTGTTCTAAACAGTTTTCTTCCTATCCTATATATCTGCATATACCTCTCACAGTGTCTTCATGTCTACCCTGTCGTAAGCCTTTTCCAGATCCATAAAAGCCCAAAAGACATCCTTACCTTTTCCTATAGCTTTCTCACATATCTGTGTTAACACAAAAATCTGATCTACACAAACCCTACTTGTCCTAAAACCACACTGTTCCTCACCAATTACTTCCTCTGTTCCTCTCCTAATCCTCTCAATCAAGACCCTCCCATAAGCCTTTCTAACTAAACTCAACAAGCTGATCCCTCTCAAACTACTACACTCACACTTGTCTCCCTTTCCCTTGTAAAGCAGAAATATACAGGCACTCCTCCAGTCCTCCGGCGTTCTACCCTCTTTTAAACAAACATTAAATAACCTCACCAGCCAGTTCACCATAACTGTACCTCCTTTCTTCAGACATTCTGCATAGCATCCATCCAACCCAGGTGCCTTACCTGCTCTCATCATCTTAATAGCTGCTTTGACTTCATCTTTCCCTATTTCTCCTCAATTTTCCTCACTCATCACCCTAATTTTCTTAGCGCCTCCC
>NC_134779.1:69492237-69494737 GCF_046742065.1 Oratosquilla oratoria
TGGTTTATGGAAAAACTGACAAGGCATGCCTAGAATACTAAAGAACTGGCTTGAATCAGGTCCAACTAGATCTACCAAGTTAGGGTTACTTTCTGGGATAGGGGGAAGATGTGGCTTACCATAGCCACCATGATCAAGTCCCACTCTCTTTGTAACTTTAGTACGTTCATGACAGAGAAGGGCCTTCCTCATCTCTTCTTTTGTCTCGTCTTGTATTTGTGACGAGAACAAAGCCAATGGAACCAACTCTTCGGTCAGGTACCAAGTGTATCTTCTGAGTGCCACCCGTGCATTATTAACTAGTATGGCGTCATGTGGGGGCAAATTCAGCCAAGGTTTCTACTAGATGCAATTCATTTAGTGGAGCAGAGGCAGGAACTGGGCAAACAAGCCACCATGGGACATAAACTACGACTATGAAGACAGCAAAACGTTCCAACTTGCTGATTTGAGTTTCAGTAGCAGTCTCGGCTGTAGGAAACTGCTCTTGAATCATAACTGGCAAAGGAACGATCTTGAGGGTATAGAACAACTTGGCCATCCACCTTGCTTTATGAACTGCACCGGGCCTGACCATTGTGAACTTCACAGGTTCAGATGGTTTGAATAGAGATTTACGGAAGAAATTGGCCGTCTCCTGCTGGTGCTCCTCAAACACTCCAGGCATTGTGGGGTAGTAGTATTTATTTTTGTCGTTGTAGCCTACCAATTTGGAGAAGTGGTTCATCTGGAAATAAATGAGAGCAATTATAGAATGTTCACTAATTTTAATAGTTTTTTGCCTATCAATTCCGAATTTATTCAGGTGATAATTTGAATGAATAACTTTGCTCGGTTGTCATGCATTCAGCCAAGTATATTCAAGGTTCCTGTTCCTGTTGTAAAGCATGAAGGCTCACCTCTTGAAAAGCATTATGATTGGACCTGAAGAGCTTTCTACTTTGAGACAATCCCAACAAGCACTTAGGATGACTTAGCCTACATGCCTTCGACAAGCGAACCAGAAAAGAACTCGCCCTAATTCCTTTTGCAGGGAGACGAAGGCACCAGCTTTCTGTCCTGAAGGTGTACGAGAATAGTATTTGATTAAATAATTCCAATTCCTAGAAAAGGTTCTTAAAATTTTGTATTGTTATTTATATATGTAATTAATCTTCATGATGTTAATATTTAGACAGCAGTTTCTGATGGGCTTACCTGAATTTGATGGAGTTGTGTCAAAAATCATCCCCACAACATTCTCTTCACACTTCCAATCCATCAAAAGTTGCTTTGTTGCTGTTGATATCACATCTCCTTTGTGTGGGCCAACTTTCTGATTTAAATGTGGAAGAGTAGGGACTACAAGAAGCTTTGTGCCATTGTCACCAGACACAAGAATAGGCAGGCGATCATCAGTGCTTTTAGAATCAAGTGTATCCATTAATTTTCCATTCCAGTGAACTGGTACTTTGTCTGATGGGTGCCAATCATCCTTGATTTTCAAACTTAATTTTGACATGATCGAAGCTTGGTATCTGTGGGTTGTTCTTGCATATAAATTCAATTTTGATGTATCTCCGCCACATGTAGATACAAAGGAATATACAATTGCACTCAATTGGGTTGGTGAGATATTTCTAACACTACATGAAAAAAGTTCCCTTGACTTTAAAATATCATGGGGAACAAAAATTGAAACCTTTTCTTTCACTATTCTCCTGTGTTTTCTTTTTGGATCAGGGTTATTATCCTCATCAGTACTAATAGGAGACTAATTATCAGCCACAACATTTTCTTCATAATCACAACTTTCTTGATCTTGCCGCACCTTTTCTCGAATCTGTCTCTCCTGTCGTTTCTTAATGTTTCTGGCTAGTACCTTGTTCACACCAGAGTAGGTAGCTGTTCTGTCAGTCAGCATGCTTTTCATGAATAGTATGTCATGATCGATTGCATCTTGTTCGGCTTGAGTTTTCCCCTTCTTTGCAGCTGCCATATCTTTCAACACGGTATTCCTGTAAAATTTCATTGTTTTATCTAGTTCTGATTTAAACTTGATTATACCAGGATCGTCTGCCTGTCTTCTATCCACATTCTTTTTCATAAGTATCATGAAAACTTTGTCATAGTAAGTTTTAATCACTCGGCCAATGTTATTCCTCCCGGAAATGGTTGGAACCCCTGCTCTCTGGTAGTGCAAAAGCACATTGTCAATGGTGGCAGATAAAGCTTGATCCCAATGCATATCTCGAAGGTTTGCTAGAAGACATAGTAGAACCTGCCTATTCGATGGAAGTTTACTGTCCCTTATTTCCTTTTCTTCATCCTGAGTAACGGTACCCTGTAGCAATATAATATATTCCTGATCATACCGTGCTTTCATGGTGGAACTGATGATTTACAAAAACCCAACTTGCAACAGAAAGGAAAATATGGTAAAATTTTATAAGTCCCCCAGGAAACGTAGCGCAATGTGCTATGAAAAATAAAATCAAGTTTGCGGATGGTGATACGTTTC
>NC_134779.1:69497237-69499737 GCF_046742065.1 Oratosquilla oratoria
CAAAAAGGGAAAGGCACAAAAACATTCCCACCCACTTCATCCCTAAATACACTCCACACCCCTCCCACCCTTCCTCTCATCTGAGCACCTCCTGGATGACGGGTCATCCCTGCACCCTGCCCACCGCCCTGGGTCAGAAGCAGTGTCGCAAGACACAGTACATCCACAGCAAGGCCGCTTCATTTAATCGGCGACCCCCCCTCTCCGTCCCCCCTTGCATATAAGGAGAGGACGGGGAGAAATCCCTTCGGGCTGCGTCAAAATTTACTCACACATACTACCCCACCCCCCACATACCCGCCCAATACTCCACATGCAGTCACAACATAATCCATATACAACCATTCTCCACTCACCTCTGTCTTCCGTCCTCTCCCTTCCTTCCTCAACAGACATTCCCCTCTTCCCCAAAGCCCCCTTCACCCCATCCATCCACCTCATCCTAGGACGTCCCCTCATGTTCACTCCCTCCACATCTGCCTTCCATACCTCTTTTACTAGTCTTTCTTCACTCATTCTTTCCATGTGTCCAAACCATCCTAATATTCTTTCATCAACCCTATCTCCCAAATCCTTTTTCACCCCTGTTCTCCTCCTCACCTCCTCATTTCTCACTCTATCTAGCCTAGTAACCCCCACCATACTTCTCAGACACCTCATCTCAAACACATTCAAACTCCTTCTCTCTTCTTCTCTTATGTTCCACGTTTCTGCCCCATACAGTGCTGTTGGCACAATCACTCCTTCATACAGTCTCCTCTTCGCATCCATTCCCAAATGTCTATTTCTCATTACACTCTTTAAACCACCAAGGCATTTACTCGCTTCTCTCAATCTACATTCTACCTCCACCTTCACTCCACCTTTTCCTGCTACACTTGCACCCAAGTATCTAAAACTATCCACTTCCTCCAGTCGCTCTCCCTTAATGTTCACTTCCAGTCTACTGCCACTTTCACCCCTTGTACATCTCATCACCTTACTTTTACCCACATTTATCTTTAGCTTTCTTCTATCACATACTCTCCCAAACTCTGCCACCAGCTTCCTCAATCCCTCCTCTGACCCTGCCACAAGCGCAGTGTCGTCCGCAAACAACAGCTGGCTCACCTCCCACTTTTCTCCATTTTCTTTAACCATCTCCAATCCCTGACTCACTACCCTAGCATTCACCTCTCGCACCACCCCATCCATGTATAAGTTGAACAGCCAGGGCGACATAACGCATCCTTGACGAAGTCCCACCTTTACTTCAAACCACTCACTCTCTCCATTTCCAATCCTAACACATGCTCTACTACTCACATAAAAACTCTTGACAGCTCCCAAAAGCTTTCCTCCTATCCCATAAATCTGCATAACCTCCCACAGTGCCTTTCTGTCTACCCTATCATAAGCCTTCTCCAGATCCATAAAAGCCCAAAAAACATCCTTCCCCTTTCCTATAGCTTTCTCACATATCTGTCTTACCACAAAGATCTGATCTACACAACCTCTACCCGTCCTAAATCCACACTGTTCCTCACCAATTACTCCTTCTGTTCCTCTCCTAATCCTCTCAATTAGGATTCTCCCATAAGCCTTCCCTACTACACTCAACAGGCTAATCCCTCTGAAATTACTACATTCACACTTGTCCCCTTTTCCCTTGTAAAGAGGAACTATACAGGCACTACTCCAGTCCTCCGGCACTCTACCCTCTCTCCAGCAAACATTAAATAATCTCACCAACCAGTCCACCATCACTGAACCTCCCTTTTTCAGACATTCTGCATGACATCCATCCAGACCAGGTGCCTTCCCTGCTTTCATCATCTTTACAACTGCCTTCACCTCATCCTTCCTTATTTCTCCTCCATTCTCCTCACTCATCACTCTCATTTTCTTCGTATTTCCCACTGCAGCTATCTTTCCTTCCCTATCCTCCTTCACATTCAGCAACTCCCTAAAATATTCTGCCCATCTTCCCCTCACTGCCATCTCTTCCATTATCAACTCCCCATCTGTACCTTTTACCTTTTCTTCCCTACTTGATTCGCCTCCTCTTCCTCTCTTAATTTCTTTCCAAAACATCTTTTTATTACTTTCAAAATTTTCTGTCATACTCCTACCCCATTTCACATCGGCTCTCCTCTTTGCCTCCTTTACCTTTTGCTTTACTTCTCTTTTCTTTTCTTTGTACGTCTCATATGACTCCCCTGTCCTCTTTTGTAACCAATCTGTGAATGCTCGCTTCTTCTCTTCTACAACCTTCTTTGTTTCCTCATCCCACCATTCACTACCCTTTCTTCTATTTCCCCCTGTCCTTCTTGTTCCACACACCATCCTTGCACACTTTAAGACTCCCTCCTTGAACCATCCCCATTCCTCCTCCACACCCATCTCTGCTCTATCCTTTACTCCCTCCCACTCCTCCTTCAGCTTCTTTTCGTACTCCTTCTCCTTTTCCTTTTCATTCAAGGAGTTCACTCTAAGAACCTCCCTACCTTTTGTCCCCTTC
>NC_134779.1:69517237-69519737 GCF_046742065.1 Oratosquilla oratoria
GCTTCCATTCTCTTGGGACATCTCCGGATATGATGGATTTCTTGAAAATAATTTCTAATGGAACAACAATCTCCTTTTTTATTTCCTTTAAGATTCTTGGATGCCAACCGTCAGGCCCTGGTGTTTTATTAACTTTGAGTTTCTCTATACACCTTTTATTTTTGTTATATTTACCGTAGTGAGTAAGTTTACCCCAGACTTTTCACAGGTTTCAGTTTGGAGTTCACTTTGAGGAGTTTCGTTTACGAATACCGAGCTAAAATAATTGTTTAAGATATTACACATTCCTTCACTTGAATATTCAAGTTGACCGTCAGCAGATAATAGTGGACCAATGTGATTCCTAACAACCTTTTTATCTCTAATGTAACTATAGAATTCTTTGGGATTCTCTTTGGATTTATCAGCGATGTTCATTTCGTATTGTCGTTTTCTTTTTCTTATTGTCTTTTTTAAATCTCTCTGTATTGATACATAACTTTCATAGTCATTAGATGCACCCGAGCACTTATATTTCTTATAAGCCTGTCTCTTTTTAGCAATACTTTTTTCAGTTTCTTTGTCGAGCCACTTTGGGCGAGCCTGATTTGGGGGACGTCTGTCCTTAAAAGGAATGTAAGTTTGAATCATCTTAGTGAGCGTATTTTGAAATATTTCCTACATCTGATCTACAGGCCTTTCGTTTAATTTTGCCTCCCAATCTGTAAGCTGAAGCTCCTGACGTAGTTCTATGAACTGAGCTTTACTGAAATCGGGTATTTTAGAAGCACAAGTATCTATTCTAAAATTGTTTAGGAGTTTGAATCTGACTAAATTGTGATCGCTATTTGCAACAGATTCACCGACTTCTACATCAGTTACCATGCTTTCGCGGCTAGTGATCAATAAATCGAGCAAGTTTCCATATCTTGTGGGCTCTTTTACATGCTGAATTAAGTAATTGTCACCAAGAAAATCAATTAAGCGACTACCTATATGGCCATGTTCAAGGGTCATCCAATCAATGTCAGTAAAATTGAAATCACCCATTATCAATAAATCCCGGTTGCAGAAACTAGACAGTTCTTGAAATAACAGTTTGTCGTCTGCTAATGATAATGTCTTTGGCCTATATATTACACCTATATTCATTTTTTGTCCATTTGTTAGGGTTAACTCAACCCACAAACTGTCATATGCATCCTGTTTCACTTTCTCTAAAACACAAGCATGAACATTGTTTTTAACGTACAATAGAACACCCCCACCTTTCTTGTGGTTTCTATCCTGATGAAAGTGTTTAAATTCCGCAATATTAAATTCAGCTTCGAACTCTGTACCATTTAACCATGTCTCAGTTATTCCTATCATATCGAGATTTTCGCTTTTGACATACGCCTGTATTTCTTGAAATTTGTTCCTAATACTACGAGCATTAAAGTACATAGTTTTAAGAAACTCGTGATTATTTCTTTTTGCCACATTTTGAGTTTCAATATCATGTCTTATATTATCATTTTGTTTTTTATTTATGCCTTGCTCTATATTATTATTATCTGGTCCTTCATTGACATTCAATGCCTCATTAACATTTCTCCTATCAAAATTAAAATTTCCCCCATCACGGACATCTGGTCGATTACGGTCATCCGATCTATTTTGTACATTTTGTCCCCCTACGTCACCGTGACAAGGAAGAGAAGGAGAGGAAGAAAGAGGAGGAAGAGATGGAGGAAAAGGAGGAAGGGGAACAGGGACAGGAGGTCAAATGTATCTGAAAAATGGTACAGTCCGGTGACTGAATGCCAACCCCTCGGGAGGAAGAAAAAGGGGAGAAAGAAGATCTTATAGGACAAGGAAGAGGAGGAGAGGAAGAAAGAGGAGGAAGAGATGGAGGAAAAGGAGAAAGGGGAACAGGGACAGGAGGTCAAATGTATCTGAAAAATGGTTCAGTCCGGTGACTGAATGCCAACCCCCCGGGATGTTTACTTCCAGGTAGAGATAAGGATGTTGATGGGCTTCGGAAAAAAAGGGCGTTGAGTCTCTCGTAAGTATGTCCTGAGGGCGCGCCATGCGTCCTTCGTCTTTGGAGAAAGCAATTTAATGAACAGGAATGCCTCCAAGTTTTCATGAACCTCGGGAGGAGTTAGCAATACTCTTTCGTTTGTTTTATGACTTATACAAAAGCAAACTTTGGTCATTAAGCAAATGGAAATCCAAAAGAAAACACGGAACCAAATATACTCGTAGAGGAGTTTACATTAAGTTGCTATGCATTATATTTATCATCAGCAGCAGCACCACCACCTCCACTACAAACACCATCATAACCACCACCACTACCACCACCACTACCAACAACAACAAAAACCACTACTACCCCTATCATCACCACTAACGCCAACACCAACACATGACCATCATCACTACCACCACAAAATCACCGTCACCGTCACCGTCACCATCAGACACACACACACACACACACACACACACACACACACACACACACACACACACA
>NC_134779.1:69524737-69527136 GCF_046742065.1 Oratosquilla oratoria
CAGGCTCCGAACATGGGGTGTCGTCCGTGTTTTGGGATTTCGAGCGAAGAACTCGATTCTCCTCTTTAAGGCCCTCAACAATCTTTTCTAAGGCTACAATTCTATTACGTAGCTACTGTGCCTCTTCGGCACTGATCACTGAAATACAACCACTCACCATTTCACTGTTTGAGGCAGTTATTCCTGTTTGACATGACCTGAGTAACGCCTAATGCTCAACTGCTTAGTTTTGTTCAGCTACCTTTATTCTGTTTCAACGTCCAATCAGAAAGTCATCCGCTCCATTTATTCCACACGTTAGGCTTGAAGCGCTGGTGGTGCAATTGGATCTATGCTGGTCTCGCATCTTTTAGTTGTGGATTTGAAACCTGCACTCTTCTCCGAGACTAAGCAGTGACTACTACCTGCCCCAACAGTCCCTAAAGCACATAGTATAAAGGTGAAGGTTTCGGCCTCAGCTACGCGCCGCCTGCGCAGTATACTCATTCTTCTCACCTTGGGCTTCAAACTTGCTTTATAAACGTCATGGAATCGACTTGGATTTTATCAATTTCATTTGTAAAAGGAATATGATAATCTCAATTAACTCTCCTTTTTTTCGTGGCTCATACATGAATGCAGGAACCGGTGTCCACGGTATGCCACTGCAGTGACGATACCTGGAGAAAGCTAATGTATCACACAGTGATGTCACTAAGTCACTTTAGGTCCGAGGTGAGCAGAGGTTGGGAGCATTACTCAGAGCGGATGTTCTTCTAAACCACGGCACTGCGGCCAGGATTCAAATCGACGCCTAATCCCCGCGCGATTACCAGACTCGCACTCTACCAACTTGGCCACGGCTGGCCCCCATTTCTTACTATATTCTGACCAACATCAGACGGTTTTATTCAGATGAGAGTGAATCACTGTTCTGATAAGGTTAAGATGACTGGACATGGTCTTGTGTCGAATCCCCTAAAGTTTCATGCATCATGTGATAAAATGTGATCCCGGAAGTAGGGTTCGAACTCAGTAAGCGGGGTCTACGATTGTAGTACAGTCACGAGTAAAAGTTTTAACCCACGCTACAGTTCTCACGTCAATATGATTTTCTTTGTCTAATACGTGATACATTTTCCTGTGTAGTACTTAGCTTACAATTAGGTAATTTTCTTGAACAGATAAAAAGAATTTGTGAAATAGAATATCAATTTTGTATCAAAAAACTCTGGGTGGATCAAATTTTTTGGTTATGACAGTACATCAATTAGCATTGGGAGACAGGGCAGATTATTTGTTTTAATTTAATATCAGTGTCTATTCACCGATTATGAAATAGGTTCTACAAGAAGATTATGTGAATCATTTTAATATCATGGTAGAATTTATATATTTTATTTTGGTAATCGTCTGAAGGAAAGAACCATTCTCCCAAGACTCACGTGATTATTGTTGCTGTTGTTGTTGATGCGGAATGTGTTTTACCAACGATCCTATCATGTGAAAAAATATCTTGCAAAACTGTCTAACGGCTCAAGGGGTTTGAATGCAAGACATTATTCAGAAGAAAGGCCACTCCACACGTCAACCAGAATAAGATCATTAAAGTGGGTTCATGAGCATAATGAGCTGATATGATCTCGTTACTCGTATGCTCATGCTCAAGCGCTCTGACACACAAAGATCCGCTCTCATGCTCCCCTGAGCACATTAGCATATTGGAGTTCTCGCCTTTATTGACACATAGAAACCCAAAAACTCGCTTGGACATGCAGACGAACTTGTAAACAAATCAGCGAGTCAGAAAATCAGACAGGAACTCCGTACCAAACACGCAGAAAGAGAGACAGATAGATAGATAGACAAAGGCAGGCAGGCAGACAGGCAGGCAGGCAGGCAGGCAGCAGGCAGGCAGACAGACATATTTAAATAGATAGATATAGATAGATAGGTAGATAGATAGATAGATACATACATACATACATACATACATACATACATACATACATACATACATACATACATACATACATACATACATACATACATACATACATACATACATACATACATGCATACATACATAGAAAAATAGCTAGACAGATAAATAGATAGATAGACAGGCAGACAGGCAGACAGACGGATAAAGAGGAAATGGATGAACCAGAAGGCTTGGTAACATATAGACACTCATATATTGACATTAACAAACACATAAATACAAACTCATTTACATAAGCACAAGATGGAACACATACATCTCCACACACACACACGCGCGTGCGAACACACACACACGCGCGCGCGCGCGCGCACGCATACATACGCAGACACACACGCACACGCACGCACGCACACACACACACACACACGCACACACACACACACACACACACACACGCACGCACGCACGCAGG
>NC_134779.1:69527636-69535136 GCF_046742065.1 Oratosquilla oratoria
GAGAGGAAGTTGCTGAGTTGCATAATCTCGCTCACCACCTAAAGTTTGTAAACACTAGCTAGGGTATCGATATTGGCGCTGATGTAACGAAATGTAAACACTAAGCCATTCAAGCTTGTGACTAAGATTGCTTGCGTAAGCAGTATTGCTTGAGACAGTATAACAGCCTTTCTGATTGAAGAAAAGGGTGGAGGAGGAGAGAAATTATTGGTGCACGGAGGTAAAGTCACGCTCTTAAAGGGTGTCACTTATTTGTAACGTTCAAAGTTATTGGATGAATCAAGTAGTGACGTCGAAGCAGACTTGGCTTGGTGGGTGTACAAGGATCCCAGGTGGGAGTCCTTTGGTGTACTTACTCAAACTAAGTTGTAGAAATGTAATAGTATTCGGATGAAAAAAAGAAAAAGAAAAATACGTTTAATTTACCTTCGTACTGAGTAATGGAATTTGACTAAAAGCGTACATTGAGAAAGAGGCATGAGGCCAACTGATGAATAACTTACAATTATAAGAGGATAAAAGAAAGTGAAGGAAATTGTAAGTGACTGTAGAATTACTGAAAGTGTTAGTAGCAGCGGAACTAAGATTACTCATTGCTAAAGATCACACCTTCAAAATAACATTTGAAATCTCATTCTTGTGCCAGTAAACTTGCTGTGAATTATTTACTAATGGTACATTTAATCTAATGTTTCTCATGGTTGAGCTGTTTTGAATTGAGAATTCATATTGGTACTAACATTGTTGTCCTCCTTTGTTTTAGATGGGGATCCATTATCCAGTATCTGAAGAGTGTATGCATTAACAAACATGCATTTCAGGCTCTTGCAATCAATGATGATGCCAAGCCATCTTTGGATTTGTCCATTAGGACACTCCTACTTTCATAAGTATTTTGGGATCGGACTGAGGGTATTTACATGCTCCTGAAGTCAGTGGCAGATGCCATCACTCCCATGGAAGGAGACAATAAAAACCTCTTCTGGTAATGAAAGTGTTCAGTGATTTACAGCTGTCCTTTGAAGAGAATCTCTCCTCATCCCAAATCCTCAAGAGTGAAGAAGATGCCCTCTAGGAAATAATTCGTGAAAGGAAGAAATTCCTGGTGAAAAGTATTCACCCTGCAGACAACTTGGTGGATCCTTGCCCGTATGCCACTACATATACTCCAAGACTTACTTGACCTAAATTCACCTGACCTAAATTACTAGTAGTATATCTTTAAAATCATATAAGTTGCGATATCAAATACTTATACTAAAAATATTGTTGATTTTCAGGTGGATGCAATCCAGGCCATTTACGAAATTGCTCCACAACTGCCAAATGTCGATGAGACCCAAGTAATAGCTGAGTTGGCAGATTACAGGTCGATTTTTTTTTTTCAAAGCTATTTGTTTGGAGTGCTGTTGATACGACATCAACATCTAGTTGGTGGAACGGGATCTGTTGCTCAACTCAGCTGTCCCGTGTTGCCTCAAACATCCTGCAACTGCCCCCATCCAGTGCATATGTCGAGCGATCCTTTAGCAGACATGCATTGGTACATTCTGCGAGAAGGAATTGTTTGACCACCGACAGAGCTGCCAAGTTAGCATTTATTGGGCAAAACTTGGCACTGGGCAATATGGATGATGCCCATGAATATCCTCGCCATGCAGCTCATGCCAGTAATCCACCACCACCACAGCCATCAACCATAAGGGATTCTACTGCTTCAAACGGCATCCCCATTTTCCGGCTTGAGTCGGACGGCTCGGGCCATTCTGAAGCAGATACCGAAGACTCAATTGATGATCTGGCCAGCCCCGGCCCTAGAGTCATTATTTCATATGACATAGAGGAACCTGAGGAGGAGCGGTAGGTACCACATGACATGTATTAAGGCAAATTTGTAGTGTTCAATCCCTGAAGATTGTGCTAAAATTAGTGCATTTTAGAGGACTATGATGGATATACACGGAGGAATCCATTTATAGTAGTTCATCAAACACATGTACAGTACATGGCTATATTGTATAAAGGCATATAGGCTGATCAATGCTTGTTTGTTTTCAGGTTGATAACATTGCTGGTGTATGCAGACACAATATATTGGCAAATAGCTTCATGCTTATTTAGATTTTGTAAGGTTGCCATTTTGGCCCATATACAACATCTACACTTGTTGCAGCATTTGACAAAAAAGTCAACTACTTGTGCTTATTTATATATTGTCTGAGGATAGATACACATATATGGAGGGGTGAATCAAGTACGTACACCTGTTTTTATATACTCAATAATAACATCTGAGTAACTTTAGCAGCGTAAAAAAAATACTATTTTTTTTAATCACTAGGCGTACCATGCCCGATAGTCGGTAAATTCATCCTAGATATTAGCTTCAAAGATGAGTGTCCATCCATTCAAGTTACCGCCTTCGTAGCTGACGTTCATTTTCCTGCTGATATTCTCATAGATTTAACAATGATGAAGCAACATGATATACTGTAGTCATTTACCCTGCTCAAAATGTTATTGTTTATGCAAACCAGTTCCTCTCTGCATTACCATCAGTAATTCCTCTTAAGGGACTGTAGGGCGCGAAAACACGAAAAATTCTGGAAAATCAACGAATTTTAGGTAAACATTCCAAATATTACAGCTCAATTCCGTTTCTTTTTTTATATATAAAATAAAATAGATAAATTTTTGGCAACCTCTGGCAACCCTATTGCATGAAAAAACATTCTGTATATTGAAATAAAGTCAAAATTTTGATACCCAGTTCTGTTTTGTTTACTATAATTAATATATATGGAGATATCTGGCAACTTGCCCAACACTAATCGTCAATCACCACAAGGATCTCAGTATCTCTTCAAAGCTAAAGGAGAAAGGATGTCGCCCTGTCGCGTATCTGTTAGCCTACCAGTCATGCATGCGATCGTATTATCTTTTTTTCTACCAACAGGTATTCAAAATATTCTCTATGATGGCTGTAACACTTCGACCAAATATTACAGCTCAATTCCGTTTCTGTTCTTATATATAAAATGAAATAGATAAATTATTGGCGACATCTGGCAACCCCATTGCATGAAAAAACATTCTGTATATTGAAATTAAGTCAAATTTTCGATAGCCAGTTTAGTTTTGTTTAAAGTTTTAAACGGAAACGTAAAAAAAATAGACAATGTCACGAGTGAGTACGCGGCCGGAGGATTTTAAATGCCGGTGCGCTCCTTTAAACTTTAAATGCCTCTCCTGAAATGTTTATGTTTTTTATATTTAAATAGCCATATCTCTGTTTCTTTTTGTCCGATTTCATTCATTCTTTCGAATTTGTAAAGAGAAAGAGTAGTTCTTTAATTTGATCAGGAAAAAACAAAGGAAACTGTAACTTTTTTTTTTTTTTTTAATTTATCATAGCAGATTTTCACTGAAGTTTCTACTATTCAAAATAAAAAAATTATAAAAAAAAATAAAAGAGAGTAGGAAAAAATCTAACTTGATGAAGTTGTTTCCAAGACTCTAATCTTTCATTTCCTACATAGTAGGCTGATTACCTATGCCTGTGGATACTTTAATGATTACAGATACTATCATAAAAAAAAGAAAGAAAAAAATTAACTACACGTAATATATACATGTTACTAAAACAATTTAGTATGCAATAATACTCTTTCCGATAGAGTAAGTATACATAAGTTCACCAAAGAAATTGAACAACTTTTATGACACGTTCACCTATAAGCACTTCCCACAGTCCCTTAATGTAAATCACATTCACTTGGCCGAGCAGGTATAGACAAAGCATGACCCAGCGTCAGTTGCTTGTACGCCCTCCCTTCAACTTCACTCCGCTTCATCACACTATGATACACCAGCTGCTAGTACAAATTGTTCCATCACCTTCATACAACGGAGTTCCCAGTGTTCAACCACTCCAACACCTCCTCAGGACTCTAACTCTTCTACTCTACTGACAGTTGTGGACATGCATTTCAAACGCAACAGACGCACTACCTCTTCCCGCATGTCCAAATCAGGTAAACTTAGGACTAAACACCCATTAAATACCTTTGGTTTTTCACCGCCTCAGGACACTTTCTTGCCCCTCATAGAAAAATTCAACACCAAATCCATTCTAATCTCAGAAGTGTTATCTACATTCAAAGACCCTCACGCAGTGCTTATCAGCCCAAAGACGCTATGCCCTCGTGAATATACAAAGGTACACCGATGAGTTTTTCAAGCATAAGACACCGATGTACTCTGTATGCCAGAATTTTGCCGTGCCAATGGTATTTATATTCTTTGAGCCCTCAGCTCTACGTCAAAGAAAGGTCCCATTTGCATTTTATATGCCAATGACATTAACGCACCACTCCGTATCACAGTTGGTACAATAATTTGCAATTTTTAATTATATCCCTCACGTATCAAAGTGATAGATGACCAATTCCCTACTTTTCAAATTTGTGTCACAAATTCCGACGTGCCAACAACACAGGAACCAATTGATGCAACACATTTCAACCTCATAGATTTCCTGATGCACAAGCAGTCTTGCTTGCACTATGCAACATGTTCAGGCATACTATTGCTACTCCAGTTGAACCCCTTGGTGTAACAAATCTCATTCAGTATCTTATACTCCTTCGTGAGAACTCTAAATCATGTTACATTCCCGCATATAGAATGTCATACAGTAAACGCATGATTATAGATAACTTTATCCAAAACATAATTGCGCAAGACAATATTGAACCATCAATCAGTGAATGAAATTTCATTCTTTTTGTTGTCCCTAAATATGATGATTCCTTCCACCCAGTAGTAGACATCAGGGAATTAAATAAGGTCACGATACTAGATAGGCACCCCATTCCTGTGTTACAGGGCCTACACTCCGTCGGTGAAAACAACGTAGTGCTCACAACCTTGGATCTTATGTCGGGATAGTTCCAGATTCCCCTTGCTCCAAAGTCTAGGCCTCTGGCAGCCTTTAGTACCCCCACAGGTCATTTCTACTTCAGACGAGTAGCCATGGGTCTCATTTGAGCTCCTTCGGTATTCACAAGATTTATGCACAGAGTCTTTACAGGTCTTATAGGTCATTTAGTTTTACAGGCGTTACATTCAAGGTTACGGTAACATAGCAGCACCATTAAATTCGCTACTTAAGGACACCCTCTGTATTCGGACAACTGATCAAGAAAATACCTTTAATGATAAAAACAAAACAAAAAATAAATAGATAAACAAATAAACAAATAAATAAATAAAAATAAAAATAACCACGGCACCTGTCCTTGCTTTCCCAAACCTTAAGCTTTATTTCGCAATATACACATATGCGTCCTACACTGCACTTGGCATATCCCACACAACACAAAATTCAGACCAATTTCCTATGCTAGCCGTACACTCATCAAACACGAAAAATCATTCAGTCACAGGCATAGAAGTTTAGCCGTTATATACGCACTCAAACATTTCAAAGAGATCACCTTTGGTTACGACATACACATCTACATGGACCATCAACCAATTTTACACCTCTTTAAAGGAAAACTTCGTTTAGGAAAACTTGCCTGCTTGTTTCTCATCATATAAGAGTTCATGCCCACCTTTCATTTTGCTCAGGGTAAAGCAAGCCTAGTAGCAGACGCTGTCAGTCGTCATATCGCGACCATCATTAAAATACCAATTTCAGTAACTTTTACACAAGCGCGCATAGCTGCAGCGCAAAGATCAGACTCTCTTTGGAAACGTGTTATATGCTTCCTTGAATCTGCAAACACAACCGTTACGAACAAGCATGAACCCAACTGGTCAGTGTCAGCTCGTAGATCCTACGGACCTCATTCCGGAAGTTCTGAAACTCCTACACGATTCCTTCATTGTCGCACACCCTGAGAAGGAGAAATGCATTATACAAGTCAGATTGCACTACTTCTGGTTAACAATGAGGAAGGATTTACACTCCCACCTTGTGCGACTCAGAAAGGTCATATCAGCGGTCATGTTCCAATCTTAATTTATCTTACCCTTGTAAACCATTTGACTTACTAGAGGTTGATCTCCTTAAGTTACCATTTACACATGACGGAAACCAATACCACTTTGTCTGTGTCAACCATTTTTCACGATTCTGTATTCTTTCCCCTACCAGACAATACAGTACAACACATGGCAAAGAACCTTATTGACAAACTCATATGCCCCTTCACTGCACCCAAAACTCTGATTTCTGACAACGGGACTCAATTTAACACTAAGATTTTCATTGTTCTTCGACACCTTGCTTCTAATCTTCACCCTTCTTGGGATGAATATGTCCTAATTATTCAAGCTTGCATTAACGATTCCATTAACACATCAATATCGAAATCACATCATTTTGTCTTTTTTGGCTCGGGCAAAAGACTCCCATATGACCTTCTTCTTTCAGAATTACCTCCCATTTACAATTTCAATGATTATGTAAAGGTCAACTTAAGTCAATTTTGTTTCAATAATTAGTGTTTCCAGATACCATCATTGTTCAAACACTGTGTATCTATATTAATGTCAACATTTTTGTATTACTTCTTTATCTTCTTTGTGCATTAACCTCACCGTGGTCAGTGAAAGGTAGTTCAGCCGAGCATATGTTGCAAGACGATTAAAGGAAATATGTAACCACTTAGATATCCAGCGTGCGCACATACATACACATATATTAGTTACAAGAACATTAGAACCAGCCTCTCCAAAAAACTCCCGCGGGAACTCCTATTGTGTCGGACCTCTCCGTGTATATGTATATGCATAAGTACATGTATATGTATATGTATATGTATATGTATATGTATATGTATATGTATATGTATATGTATATGTATATGTATATGTATATGTATAAGTATAAGTATATGTATATGTATATGTATATGTATATGTATATGTATATGTATATGTATATGTATATGTATATGTATATGTATATGTATATGTATATGTATATGTATATGTATATGTATATGTATATGTACATGTACATGTACATGTACATGTGTATGTGTATGTGTATGTGTATGTGTATATATATGTACATGTATATGTACATGTACATGTACATGTACATGTATATGTATCTGTATATGTATATGTATATGTATATGTATATGTATACGTATACGTATACGTATACGTATACGTATATGTATATGTATATGTATATGCATATGTATATGTATATATATATATGTATATGTATATGTATATGTATATGTATATGTATATGTATATGTATATGTATATGTATATGTATATGCATATGCATATCCATATGCATATGTATATGTATATGCATATGTATAAGCATATGTATATGTATATGTATATGTATATGTATATGTATATGTATATGTATATGTATATGTATATGTATATGTATATGTATATGTATATGTATATGTATATGTATATGTATATGTATATTTATATGTATATGTATATGTATATGTA
>NC_134779.1:69545136-69547636 GCF_046742065.1 Oratosquilla oratoria
GTAGCAGTGGTCTGAAAAAAAGGCTTATGAGACTTAACCCAAGTAAATGCAAGGTTAAGAACACGGGTAAAATAACAATAAGTAGGATTACAGGGTATTTGGAAATTCATTAACAAAAGTGGATAAAGGAAAGGATCTCGACATAATTATCAGTAATGATCACGAATCATCAAAGCAGTGTATTTTGGCCTCAGAGAAAGCCAATAAGATTCTAGGACTGATTGCGCGAACTTTTGATTTTAAAAGTCCATCTGTCATTAATAAACTATAAATCGTTAGTTTCTCTGCATTTGGAATATGCTGTATCCGTATGGTCACCGAATCTCATTATAGACATTGACAGATTGGAAAAAGTACAACGGCGAACCACAAAACTGATTCCAAATATCAGCAATAAATCATACGAAAATCAACTAAAACATTTAAATCTGTTTTCCCTAAAAAAGGGTAGATTTAGGGGTGGTTCAATACAGATTGACAACATCATAAGTGACAAAAATTTCACACTGAATACAAATCAGGTAAGAAATAATGGTCTCGAATGAGAATAGCCCAGTTCAGCGCCGCCGTTTCAGCGCCGCCAGACTATTCAGCGCAACTCATTCAACTCCACAAAATAAATAATTCATTCAAGGAATCACACTCAAAAAAAAAAAAAAATGAAATCAGCGCCAACAAGATAAGTAATTCATTCAAGAAATCACACTTTTAGATGTTGAAATATATCAAGTCAGCGCCAAAAAATAAATGATTTATTCAAGGAATCACACTTTTGAAATTTTAAAACATTTAAAATCGTTTAAAGGAGGATATTATTTACCTTGGTGTGATTTTAATTGTGCGCAATTCCTCGTAGATATTCTGCTTCATATCTTTCCCCGTATTTAGAAAAAAACAACTATATTCCTTCATCTGCTTTTCTGTATTTCAGTAATTTTATTTGAGGTTCACGTACAGCTGAAAGTTTCTCGAAATATTCATCTTGTCCCTTTTGGACTTGTTAAAGAGCATAGAGGAGGTTCCATATTGATGGATGCAACATTCCCAGTTCACTTTGTTGCTGTCTTCTCAATTACGGTTTCCTCTAACGTATGAATTCTGGTTTGCATCTTCCATCCTCATGGCATTGCCAAAACTTAACGTCATTCTGTGATTTACTTAACTTATCAAATCGATATAGATAACCTTCATGTGATAATTTCACTCTTCCTTTCTTTGCACTGATTGCACCATGTGTTGAAATTTGAATTTTCAGTCTAACAGAAATCAAAACAGTAGGCGTCAGCTCCAAAAGCGAACAAAACAGAGGTGAGGAGCAGGTAGGCAGAGGAAGGAGCAGACATGAACAGGCAAACAGGCAGGAGTCGGCAATAGCCGGCGGGAGCAGGCAGGCAAGTAGCGTTCCACACCCAGCCAACATGCTGTTGCTGGTAAACTGAACCAAACACCTCACCTATGGTACACTGAACCAAATACCTCACCTCACAAAAATGTTTAATGAGAAACGCATAAGCGCTGAATAGCCTGGCGCTCAACAGCTAGGTGTTGAATAGTATGGCGCTGAATAGTCTGACGCTGAATTGGAAAAGTCTGCTCTTTATCCCTCTTTTTGTTTAGTAGTTGTTTAGTAGTCTAGTATGCTATACATATAGTATCTAAGATGATTTATAATATTCACAAAGATGGTAATGATATCCTTAATATTTAAACATAGAGACATTAGCTGTTCTGTTCTTTAAAGACAAGTGATTACTCTTTAAATTCCAAACATCATACTTATGTTGTCATTAATGGGTAAGTTGTTTGAACCTTGTTTATTCCTCATCCTTGATCCAAAGATTATATGAACAGAAAAGACATCTATTATAGCTAATGAGAAGCGCACAAGCACTGAGTAGCCTAGCACTGAACAGCCTGGCACTGAACAGACTGGCACTGAACAGCCAGGCGCTGAACAGTCAGGCGCTGAATTGGTGGCGCTAAAACGACGGAGCTGAAACATCGGCGCTGATTCGTACTGTACCGGTCTCAAACTGTCAAAAAGTAGATTTTATTTGGATTTTGGAAACAAACAACTTCGCCAACCGTGTAATAAATGAATGGAATAAATTTTCTGCAGAGACTGTGCAATGTTAGAAATTTTAAGATTCATTTAGATAAAACACAAGCAATACGTTGAGATGCCTACATTTGTTTGATCTTATTTATCAATTTATTATTATTTGTTTTTTCATTATCACCATGATTATTTTTATTAACTATTATTTTATCATTTATTATAGGTTATTGCTATTTTCTGTTTATTTACTATTTGGCATTATCTATTTATTTACTTATATATTTGTTATATTTTTTCGGGCATTCGACCTAATTATGAAACAATATATATATATATATATATATATAATATATATATATATATATATACATATATATATATATATACATATATATATATATATACATATATATATATATATATATATATATATATATATAT
>NC_134779.1:69555136-69557636 GCF_046742065.1 Oratosquilla oratoria
TATATACCTGTACCTCTATCTCCGTCTCTCACTATATCTCTATATCTCTCTATTTCTTATTCTTTAACCTTCTGTGTATCTGTTGGTCTAACGGTCTATCGGTCTCTCTATCTATCTATCTATCTATCTATCTATCTATCTATCTATATTTCTATCTATGTCTTCATTCTTCCCATATTGACTTCTTTGTTCTCCCTTTATCCTCCTTGTCTCCTATCTTCCTCTACTTCTTTCGTGTTCTCATTGTCTCTCTTCCTCTCTCCTTTCATCTCTTATTTTTCAAACCATCTTTCCTCCTTCTTTCTCTCCTTCTTTTTCTTACTTCCTCTTATCTTCTGTCTCTCTTATTTTTTTCTTTCATTAGTTGGTAAGCGGTCGACCGAACAAGGTAATTTTTTTCTCGAAAATTCAATTTTGTTTTAAGACGTAGATCATAATGAACAAAAGTTTTTCCACGAGTGTCACTCCATTCAGACATATTGGTAGCCCTGGTTAATACGGCTGAAGGAAATGGTACCTCTGCCTGCTATGGGCGAGGTTGGTTGGTAACCCTGCCTACTGAAAAAAAAAATGAAAGCTTTGATTATCGTGGATGAGAGAGTTATTTTGAGCCTTATGCACTCATGGTACACAGGACTGCCAACCTTATCGTAATAATGTTGTCAGTCCTGCGTACTCTAACCGAAAGGGTTGTCAGCCCTGCCAAATGCAAAGGACAGGGTTGCTTTTCCTGTCCTTTGAAGTCAAATGGTTTGTAAACATATTCAATGGGGATAAGTAAGTTGGTAATCCTTCCCAGTACGAATGTGAGAGTTGGTACCCCTGATCAGGAAAGATAGGACATCTGGCAAATGCAGAAAAGGGGATTGATAACCAGATTGACCAAATTTAGCATAACTATACTAAATTTAACATAGTTTCCCTAGAAATAATACCTCAAAAGGAAATATAACAGAAACGAACATATTAAAAAGAATAACAGATTTAGCATTGTTTTGCCAGTCTAGTATAATTTTCGCTACTGTCTATCATAACCCCGCTGGCGAAATCTGGTCAGGTTTTGATAACTGCTAAATACAGGCGATTGATTTGGTAACAACTTCGTCCGCGTTTGGCAGTTACTAAATACCAAAATCAGATTGGTGAGTTAGGAGATTTGGCTCTCGTAGACCTCCCTAATTCGGGTGGTGTCTTGGTTTCCTCACCTTTTATGTTGGTAAACACAGTGACATCATTCCACAAACAGAAGAGAAAAAATAAACAAAATAATATTGGAGCTTTGCCAAACATTGAAACAAAACGATTGTGTCTCATATTTCTTGGCAAAAAAAAAAAATAAATAAATAAAAAATAAAAAATCGAGGGATGAATCAGAACGAAACTGCTACCGCAAACTGAAACCAAATCCTTGCAGTCAGGTTGAAGTATGAAAAATACGTTAAGAAATCTCTCTCTTTCCCTATTTTCTCTTGTTTTGTTCTCTCTTTTTTCTGTGTGTGTGTGTGTGTGTGTGTGTGTGTGTGTGTGTGTGTGTGTGTGTGTGTGTGTGTGTGTGTGTGTGTGTGTGTGTGTGTGTGTGTGTGTGTGTGTGTGTGTGTGTGTGTGTGTGTGTGTGTGTGTGTGTGTGTGTGTGTGTGTGTGTGTGTATGTGTGTGTGTGTGTGTGTGTGTGTGTGTGTGTGTGTGTGTGTGTGTGTGTGTGTGTGTGTGTGTGTGAGTGTGTGTTTGTGTATGTGTATCTTTTCCTCCTTCTCTCTCTCTCTCTCTCTCTCTCTCTCTCTCTCTCTCTCTCTCTCTCTCTCTCTCTCTCTCTCTCTCTCTCTCTCTCTCTCTCTCTCTCTCTCTCTCTCTCTCTCTCTCTCTCTCTCTCTCTCTCTCTCTCTCTCTCTCTCTCTCTCTCTATCCCTCACTGTCTCTCACCATCTATCATCCACGTGATTATTCATGATTGAGATCATTCAGTGAAGGAGTGGTTGCATAGATGGTGATGTATACAACACTTGTGTGTTCTCTCTCGTAGAGCACACGAACCAATGTAGAACTGGTGTAAAGAGAAACGTTCGAAGAAAACTCTACCTTCATCTCTAGTTCCCTTTCCGGGTCAAACGTTCGAGCGAAACGTTTCTGGTTTGCGAAGAAAAGCAAATACTAACATTTAGGGAGTTTACTTTCTCATCTGGGAAACGATACCTGTCTGTACATAAGAGGGCTGACAGACGAATTGTTTGGATTCTGTGTATGCTTGAAGATGCATCCGTTTCATGTATTTGATTTTGCATGTGTGCTTGCAAATACGAGTTTATAGAGATCTTTCACCGTAAGAACGTACATGCGTACATACATACACACATGCATGAATACATATATACATACATACATACATACATACATACATACATACATACATACATACATACATACATACATACATACATACATGCAAACATGCATACATGCATATTTACATACATACACACATACATACATACATACATACATAC
>NC_134779.1:69575136-69582636 GCF_046742065.1 Oratosquilla oratoria
ATACATATATTGTATTAATATATATATATATATATACATATATATATATGTATGTATATATATATATATATATGTATATATATGTATATATTTATATATATGTATATATTTATATATGTATATATATATATACAGTATAATATATATATATATATATATATATATATATATATATATATATGTATATATAATATATATATGTATATATATATATATATATATATATATATATATATATATATATATTCATGAAAGTGGCAGTTGCCGACAAGACTGACGAGTTAAACACCATATGAGGACGGAGCCTTTATTTGTACGACGTTTCGCTTATTACAGCTTTTTCAAGTACAAGTTGAGATACATATGCTTGAGATTAAATAAGGGGAAAGGAGGGAACGGGAAGAGAAAAGAAGTAGTAGGGGGGAGGAAGAGGAGGAGGAGAGGAGGAGGAGGAGGAGGAGGAGGAGGAGGAAGAGGAGGAAGAGGGGGAAAAGGGGGTGATGGAACACTGGGAAAGGTTGAGAATACTGGCCCAAACGTCAGAAGGCGAAATGTTCATAAGCACGGTAACCAGTTTGAATTCAAAGTGTATAGAAAGCCCACCAACAAAAATTATTTAATTAATTTCTACTCCCACCATGATATAAGGACCAAGAGAGAAGTAGTAATAGGATTTTTCCATAGGGCATTTAGGATATGCAGTACAAAATACTTAGAAGAAGAGTGCAAGTTTATTAAAGAGACCTTTTTAACACTAAAATTTCCAGAATTTCTTTTAGATAATTGCAGACAGCAGGCCGCTAAGATTCGGGAAAGCCGTAGGCAGCAGGACAGCACAACAAGACGTCTCGTGTTGCCAACCAGCGACGTTGCCACCAACCTGACACATATTTTAAGAACCACCAACTTGGAAGTAGTGTGCCAGACAAGCAGGATGATAAAAGACATCACGAAGACGAAAACACACAACAACCAAACACCGGGCACCAAAGCTGGTGTTTATCGTATTCCGTGTTCAGGATGTGATAAAGTTTACATCGGAGAAACGTCACGCGACCTGAATACACGAATACGTGAACACCGGTACGACGACAGGCATGATGTCACCACCAATGCATGTGTGACACATAGAAACAAGGAAAACCATCTTATGGACTGGAAGAATGCAGAGCTGCTGATACGAGAACCAGACAAAATCCGCAGGAAGTGTTTAGAAGCAGCGATCATTCAAGGAACGAACACTATTGAACAAAACAGGGGGATGTTTAACATCTCGCCCCACATAATTCCCCTAATACCCTTGGCCAGCAAAATTTTAAATATTTAAACCACCCTTTGTGAATATTTCGCCCTCGGACGTTTGGGCCAACATTCTCAACCTTTCCCAGTGTTCCATCCCCCCCCCCACTCACCCTCCTCCTCCTCCTCATCCTCCTCCTCCGCTTCCTCTCCCCCCCTTCTTATTTTCTCTCCCTGTTCCCTCCTTTCCCCTTATTTAATCTCAAGCATATGTATCTCAACTTGTACTTGAAAAAGCTGTAATAAGCGAAACGTCGTACAAATAAAGGCTCCGTTCTCATATGGTGTTTAACTCGTCAATATATATATATATATATATATATATATATATATATATATATATATATGTATATATATATATATATATATATATATAATATATATATATATATATATATATATATATGTATATATATATATATATATATAAGGACAATACATTGAAGACTTGTTCAAGTACAGGGAAAAAATATATTTTTCTATCTCCGTGGACACTGTAGGTAAGTTTGTACGAGGAAACCAACATTCTTGAAGTATTTATAATGTTTGCTTGATGTGGCAACTTTTGAGGATTGGTTGAATCTTTGTATCAATGTAGGTGGCCATAGCCTTGGTAAAGTTGTATGAAGATTCAAACCGGTGGGATTTTTTTTCATTGCTAAGAAAGTGCTGCGTCTTGCTCCATTACTTTTGTCCCCGGCAGTGGGCAGGGAATAGGGATTGCTTTTCATTCACAAGGAGCTAAGGTAACGGAGAAACAAATGGGTGTGGGATGGATGAAGGGTGGGGGCATATTTTAGTTGGCCAATTTATCTGTAAGAGGAAAGAAATCTTATGGTATATATATAAATAGAAGTTTTTTGGTTAGTTAATATGCCTTGGTATTCATATACATCACTAGACTTCCCAGTCAAGCAAATTGAGAGGTCTTTACGAAAGAGCATATTGACAGTGCTCAATATTCGGGGGTTCTTAGACTTTGCAGTGGTGGCCAAATATTTTGAAAATTTAGCAGATAATTAATAGATGGCCCTGCTGTAGATGTGCTGTGTCTTGCTACATGGCTTCTGACCCGGATAGTGGCCAGGAAACAAAATTGACCCTTTACCCACAAGGAGCTAAGATAAAAGAGAAATGATTGACAGGTGGGATGAGTTGGATGTATGCATGCCTTGGCTGGCTACCTCTCTTGTAAGGGAGGAGAAGTCTATTGGTATCTAGACATAGAATAGGGATTCATTTGATAGTATACCTATGGTTAGACCTGTTCAAAAAAAAATCATATTTTCATACGTTATTGTACTTTTCCCATGTTTTTTGACTTGAAAAAGCCAAAAATTACATCCATTATTATCTAAAATATATGGAAGCAATGCCGCTTGGAGCCTAAATTTTTTCCTACTTGTCTTACCAAAAGGGTCAATTTTGAGTAATTTCTAAGCATATTTTGTAATATGATTTTTTATTCATCCAAGATAGAACAGGATCTTCTCTACATAAATCAACCGTTAGAATTGATTAATTTTTCCCGTGACTTTTAATAGATATAAAATTGTTGAAAATGTTTACTTTTTTACTAAACTGGAGACAGTTTTTGCATGGAATGAGATAGAGAAACAAAATAGATATTAAATTAGAGCAATTTTAGTGCTCTTTTGAACGTGTACAATCTGAATAACATTGTACAAAAATGTCTTATCTAAAATATTTACAGAAAATAAAAAATTTCCATACATTTGACATATACAAATTGGAAAGTATAATTTTGCGATAAGTCAAGCCATCAAATGAAATTACTAATATAACCATGGTTATATGTATCAAAACGATAGTTCACAGTCATTTGTTAAATGTTTGCTACTTGAAGCTTTCGAAGCGCCGTCTGTTGTATTCCACAGCATGGAGGAGCTATGTCCTCTAATTGGGATTTGTGGTGATGACATTTTCAAAATCACTCATCATCTTAACTCCACACTCAGTAATGTCATTCACTACTCTGAGGTTTCTCACATATTCCAAGGCTTTTTTTAAGTCCTCCTCTGGTCGTGTTTCAACCAGATCCAAGAGCCAGTCAGGTCCAATGCTTAGGACGTCTAACAGAAGGTGGGATTCCGGATCAATGAGATCTCCTGGTGTGGTCTTGGCTGTCCCCTTTCAAAACACTGGTTTTCCCCTTCTGAAGCTGTCTGGCTTCTGATTGACACGTATCTGAGCAGCAATGTCCTGTTTCTGCTTGTCATTCAGCCTGCTGCTGAAGAGCGCGAATGGCACGGCCTCCTGTGTCAAGTACCGCATGTGATTTTTCATCTTCTTAGAGCTGCTTTAGCAACCTGTGGGTCTGATCTGGGTGTTCAAAATATGATTTCATTGCTGGACATATACAAAAGGAGTACAATCCAAAGATGTCATGTAATTATCAATGGTGCAACACACCCACTGAATGACAGTTACCAAATGTTACCTTCAGGAAAAAGACTGAGATCACTGAAAAGCAGAACAGCAAGGTTTTCTAAATCCTTTGTACCAGCTAGTATAAGAATCCTAAATAAGGAAAAAAATAAATATATCATAGAGTAAACTGTTAAGGCTTGAAACTCAGATGGTAATTTTTTGTATTTTTTTAGCTTTTGAGTAAATGAGATTTTGATAACCACTGTAAGAATGTAGCAGCTCATCTATGTATGATTGCACTCGATTTCTTATGAAAACATACAAGACAAATCTCATGTAATTTACGTGACCAATAAAGAATTTTATTATCTATTTATTATTTTACCTCAACATATCCTGGATGACCTGAAGATCATTCACTGCAGTATCCATAGTAGATGTTGACATCATCCACATTGGTGTGTAGAACAGTGCCAGGAAGATGTAGAGTTGTTCCAGCTTTGCAATAGTCTCTTCATCATACTCAAGTTGGTCACAAAACATCAGCATCTTCATGGAATACAAGTTCCTGACCATCCTTCTGGCCTGGCTAATGGCCTCTGGTCGACTCCAAGAAAAAATACTGTACTCAGCCATTTCCTTGTAGTCAGCTCTCAGTGGCTTCTCAGATGCAAGGATTTCACGAAGTATTTCCTCTCAATCCCTCTTCTTTTCTCTGAACCATTTGCTTCTAATCATCAAGGTTTTAGGGGAGTCTGTTGTCAGTTTCCTCCACATATCATTGAAGTGTCTGAACCAGGGATTCTCTAGACTCTTCACCTTGCCAAACAGCTTTTCCAAGACTGCTCCAACTAGCAATTCCAGGATGTGGAGTCTGCACGCCAGGTAAGACACCTTAGTGCTCAGCTTTTCCTCAAGCAGTTTGGCAGCTCCCCTGTGTACTCCACTGTTACTGGAAGTAGTTTAGAAAACAAGGGCAGTAATATACCTATAAGTCCCCATGTCCCCAACAAGTCAATTGATGCCTCATATTGATCTGTGCTTGTTGATGACAGGTACTCCCAGTAACTTCCCTTCAGGATAGGCAGGTGGTCCAGACACGAGCACAGCTAAAGTCTCTGAGGTGGTCCCAGGTTCACTACCCAGGACGTCTCTGAGCATCTTCCCATCCCAGTGTAGAGCAGCAAACTGGGGAGGGTTCTCAAAGAACTTCGCCATGTAGCTCTGGCTGATGTTGTACCTATATAGCAGTCTGTTACGACGTATTGTTCATCTAGAAATGCATAACTTGTTCAGAATAGCCACACCAGCTTTCAAGGTGGGATAAACTAGGGCAGTAACGTCACTGTTAGGCAAGCCAAGACGATCAGCTGTATTGCAGATGGCATTGCATTCCATGACTCTCCTGGGGAATGTTTAAGTCACGGTGTCTTCATGGTAAGAACGTCCAGGATGAGGCTACTGATAATCCATATCCTGTGTTAGCGTCACTGTCACTGGAATAAGCCTTGGTAATGTCATTCATGTGAGTAACTGCCTCTTGTTCTGCTGCTGCAAAATAATGTAATGTGATAAGCATGTAAAATTCCAAAATAATACAATATGTAGAACTTCTAACTTGTTGTGATACTCAAAAGTATGATTAGTAAGAGTCTGAAAGTATGATTACATTGTTCTTGCCTCTGCAGTTGCATCTCAGTCCGGTCTACTTGTTGCTGGGATTTTGGCTCAAAGATCTTGTTATGATCCGACATGCGACCTTTACTCTCAGTTCTCTGGTCCTGGTAGAACCTGATGTCCTCCTCATCTTTCTTCTCCCTGGATAACAGTCTGTTGCTATTTATATCCTGGACAGCATCTAGATCTCCTATCTCGAAGAAGCTGTCCAATTCCAAGACAAATGCACTCCTCTTTCCTCCAGGGTCACTTGCTCTTCCTTTGCTCTTCATCCGTGCTCTGTCTTTATCATGGAGTTTCACGAAGAGCTTCATGCAGTTCTGCTTAGTCATCGTCTTCATCCTAATCATCTGCCAGAATGGTATGATAGCTTCAACTGTTTCATAGGCGAGGTCTTGAACCATGGTTTTCCCTGTATATTCTGGTAAATTTTGTAGATAAAGTACTGGAATGCTTGTCTGTTGGTGGGAAGCTAGGAACCAGTGATACAAGCTGAAGGGTATCCTGCAGTCCACAAGCCGACTTGATGCTTGCTTGTGGACTGCAGGTGGAGGTTCTGAGACATCGACTGTGCGTCCTTGTAGCCCCCTGCTTAATGCCATTGTGGAGTATCTTATGGATGTTTTTCTGTATTTGAATCGAGCTTCTGTTCAGTATTGCCCAACATCATTAACAGGTTTCTGTATATATGAAATATGAAATTAAATGCTGAAATTATGTATGTGCTTTGGATTAAATTCACTTAAAATTCAAACATCCATACAAAAACCATGTCTCCAGGTTAGCGAAAAAAAAAGGTCAGGATTTTCAACAATTTCGTATCTTTTAAAATTCACGGGGAAAATTCATCAATACTAACGGTTTGCTATATGTAGAGTAGAATTCGTACTTTCATTTGGCACCTAATTTGTTGTTCTATCTTGAATTGATAAATAATTATACCACAAAACAGTATTAGAAATACCTCAAAATTGGCCCTTTTGGTAAGATAGCAAAAAACTGCAGCCGACATGCGGCAATGCTTTCATAATCCTAAATAAAAATCAATGGAATTTTTGGCCTTTTCAGGTCAAAAAAGCATGGGTAAAGGAACTGTAATGTATGAAAATATGATTTTTTTTTTAATAGATCTAACCTAAGGTCTACTCCTGAATCTGTATACAAGCGATTGATGGACATGGAAGATCAGAACAAAGTAAAATACGTCTAAGGAATCTCAAATTAGTTCATGGCTACTATGACAAGCTTTGTAATAAGTCACAAACCCACAACCCTACCACTCAATGTTGACAAACCACAAGATGAGGTATGCAGTAGGTAGAGAACTATCGAGATATACTTACTGGATCTTATATCTAGATAAAGAAAAATCATGCGAGGAGAAGGAAAGCTCATATATAGAAAACAAAGAACACGTGCCGGTATCATATATTTCAAATCTAGATTTGGAAAAATCCTGGAAGGAAAAGGAAGGCTCATATTTGGAAGACAAAGAATATGTGTCGGTACCAGATATATTAATAAGTTATGATAAGAAAACACACCCCTTCCAAATGAGGTAAGTAAAGGTATTGGTTACTAAATTGCTTTCTTTCAGATGACATATCTATTGTAACTTCAAAGATATACAAAGAAAAATGATCAATCCTTGTTTCAAAGTTAAATAAAAAATTTATCCTATGAGTTTATCGATACATAGGTATGCCACTATGGATGGGTTATGTGATATTATATAATTTTGGTTTGTTTTAGATTTGATACTGTTTCCTATTATAGACATACATTTTTTATGTACTGAAGGTTTTTTTTCTTCCTTTTAAAGGGATGTCTGAACCCAAAACCAGAAATATATTTTTCTTTTCCATCATAGTACCAGATGAAATATCACACCCACCCACACATATATAAATTCACGCGCACGCTAGCAGTATAAGTTCGGTTTCCTCTCATGAGTGTAAAGCATCACAATACTGCAAGTTGGTATCCCGCTCTGGTGGGCATACATATAAATATATATATGTATATATATATGTATATATATATATATGTATATATATATATATATGTATATATATATATACATATATATATACACACACACACAAACACACACACACACACACATATATATAT
>NC_134779.1:69605136-69615136 GCF_046742065.1 Oratosquilla oratoria
TTCGAACTCTAAGTTCACAGAATTTGATCAATATGTCTGACTCATGTGGACCACTACAGAAAGTCTCTTGCAATAATCTGTATATTTTGTGTTCGACAAATCAACAAATAAATCAATATGTGATTTATATATATAGATAAACACACTAACTTTAGGTGTATGACAACTATGAAGAGGATGAAGGACGTATAGGATATATTGTACTCAGGTTTATGGGAGGTCGTGATGTTTATGAGAACCGGCTATCGGTTATTGGGAGAGTTCTGTGGTCACATACAGTGGGGGTGACTTTATAATGGAGAGATACTTAAGGGGAAATGGAAAAATGGAGTGTCTTTGCGACGGGGAGGGGATATGGGGAAAGTAAAGAGAAAAACTGAGTCTTTATAATAAGTAGACATTTTGGGAGTATCAAGGGAGGAGGAAGTATCTTTGTGACGGGTGAGTTTTGTAATGGGGTGTCTTTTGTCTTTGTATTTGTATTTCTTTGTAGCGGGGGTGTTTTTGTCACGGGTATTTTTGTAATCAGGAGGGGTTTTAGATATGTTTAGAGAGAAGGAGGAGGAAGTATCTTTGTGACGGGTGGGTTTTGTAATCGGGTGTCTTTTGTCTTTGTATTTGTATTTCTTTGTAGCGGGGGTGTTTTTGTTCACGGGTATTTTTGTAATCAGAAGGGGTTTTAGATATGTTTAGAGAAGAGGGGGAACTATTGTGAAGGCAATTTGCTTCGTAGACTCTAATTGAAATTGCTTTTGTATATTGAGAAGAGTGATATTTTTATAACGGGAAAGCGCTTTATGGGCATATAAAGAGTAGGGGTGTATATGTAGCAGGATGAAATTTTAAAGGGTGCTTTTCTAACGAGATGAAATATAGTACAACGTTAGCGGATTTATTTGGTTATATTGTTTTTATCTAGAGAGAAAATCATTTTCAACTGGGTAAAAGATTTTGGGTCTTATGTGGTTGTACAAAGAAGAGAGGATGTTTTTGCAACGGGGAGATACTTTTGGGGGATATAAGGATAAGACACTGTAGAAGATAATACTGTCTTGAAAGAAATATATATATATATATATATATATATATATATATATATATATACATATATATATATATATATATATCAATAGAAGAAAAATGTAGTTCTTTGATATATATATATATATATATATATATATATATATATATATATATATATATATATATATATTTTTTTTTTTTTCAATAGGAAGAAATAATGTAGTTCTTTGATAGCTGAGGAGAGAAGAGAGATGGAAGGGTAATTTTCAATCGTCTACAGTTGTTTAAGAGAATCTAGAAAAAAAACAACATCTTTTTAATCAATTAAAAATGATCAGTAATTTGGTGGATATCGAGAGAAGATTGGGGTACATTTGTAACAGATGAGGGTTTAGATTGGGGGTGGGTATTCAATAAGAAGGTTATCCTTTTAGCGGAATTGATTTTACAGGTGCTTAAAAACAAGTAGAGAAGAGAATGGATATCTTTATAACAAAATAAAAAATAACAGTGATATGGTAGAAAACGAGAGAAAAATTGGGGGATACATTTGTAACAGATAAAGGTGGAGATGAGGGACGGGTTTTAATAGGGCTGTAAATGGGATCAAAGACAGGCGAGCCTCAGAAAGGTGTGGGTTCCCGTGGGTTCCTAACTTTTGTGTTTAGTTCATCTTACCTCCTCTCGTAACTTGATCCCAAATTAGTTTGTCACTGACTTCCCTTGACCTAACTTGGCCTCTTAATTAATGCGGGTCATTCTTCAGCTGAACAAAAACCCCATGTGACCTAAGAACAGAATATATAAGATGTGCTTGTGATATCAGATCTATGATTTTTGTATTTTTCTAGTAGTTAAAGGGGTCTAAACTGTCCCTTTTTTTTTTTTTTTTTTTTTTTTTTTAGCAGGGAGTGTGGTTAGACTTGACCTTTGTGACAGAGATGATGTTCATATAAATTATACTTTGGCATTTACTCAACAGAGGTAAAAGAAAAGAGGAGAACGAGAGATAGATAGATAGATAGATAGATAGATATATAGATAGATAAATAGATAGATAGATAGATAGATAGATAGATAGATAGATAGATAGATAGATAGATAGATAGATAGATAGATAGATAGATAGATAGATAGATAGATAGATAGATAGATAGATAGATAGAGAGAGAGAGACAGAGAGAGAGAGAGAGAGAGAGAGAGAGAGAGAGAGAGAGAGAGAGAGAGAGAGAGAGAGAGAGAGAGAGAGAGAGAGAGAGAGAGAGAGAGAGAGAGAGAGAGAGAGAGAAACAGCAGACTCAGAAACAGAGCGAGGGAGATGTAAAATTTGATAAGATATATATTGAAGCATTTATGTTTTTAAGTCTCATGATACTTTGCTTTGTTTATATATCTAATTCCCTTGCTTGTGTATCAATTTATATGTTTATTATTTTGCGTTCAGCCGTAGGGGTGAGAAGAAGCTTACGACAGGAGGCGCCTAGCTACGATTTTTATTCTTTTTTTTCTTTTTTAATTCTCCTTATTAACCCGTAGATGACGGGATTGTTTCTAAGTAGATTCTTCTTGCTGTCGTTAGACGATTCTATTCACCTAAGGGAAATAATCTACCATTGAAAGGTAAATTACTTTCCTCCCCAAGTCCCTCTGCATTCGTATATGCACACATGCATGCATTCAAGTTTCTACTAATTGCTCTCACAAATTCAGCGGCTATTGCCTGCAAGCACTACACGTCAGAATGCAGAACGAATGAATGCAAATCACCAGAAAGGTTTCTGGTTTCAGGTCCAAAGTACTTACCATATTCACCGGAATATATTAATCAGTGGCTATGATTTAATCCCTTCATTAATTTACTCGCTAACGAAGGGATGTCCACAGAGATGAGTGAAATAGATCAACGGGAGGCGGAGGAAGGGTAAAAGTTATATCTGTATGGAAGGAGTTAAGCAACATAGGTTACTAACGCCTCGTTTCCGAAGGGGTGTCATGGCGTGGATGATAGCTTGGTAGCAGGTTGTAGAGTAGAAAAAGTGTTCTAAAATCCATTGCCCACGGGGTCATTTTTCTACCAATTGAAAATAAAAGTCAAACCTGAACTAGTTGATTCATTTTATGTCGAGGCCCAGTCCAAACGACAACCTTTTTGGATTGACCTACATGTCCCCCACTAGAAGATAGAAGACAGTCTTTTCTTGGTGCCACTGATCCACAACTGGTCTCTACTAATAGGAAGAATGTTGGTAGGTTACGGGACCTATCAAGATCCCTTATCTTACTAAAAGACACATAACCCTGATGATCGTGATCAAGAGCAACTACATACTCAGCGACTCACCATCCCACTCACACGCAGTGGGAAGTGAGAAACCCCTGGTAGGGTAAAACTCTGCCAGTCGCATCAAACTGTTATTATTTTTTCTAATCCGACGTTGAGTCACCTCCTCGCATGACCAGGGCTGTCGGGAGCCAGCAGAGCAAGCCGCAGCGGGTCCTGGACTCGAACTCATGACCACCTGCTCATGAGTTCAAGACGTTATCCACAGAACTACCGTACTTAAACCATCAAGAGACAAGTTCCCTCCATACGTCTGAGAATGAAACCTCTCCATGGGAAAGACTGTCTAAAGCCACTATCAGAAACAAAACACCTGGAAACGCTTAGAACCTCATTAGATAGCTTCCTCTCTGATGCTCTGTTAGAGTTCTGAAGGGTCCACGTGTGGGTACATGATATGATATGGTGTTTAGTTCTTCGTGTATAGCCTCCCGCCGTCTGGTGCATGATGCAATCACGTGTTCCTCCATATTGTCGTCCCTTGGCCACGTATGGCCTCTCCCCGCTACGTTACTTATTCATATATACATTTCACTTCAGTAAAGCTATATGACTTTAAGGAAGGGGTTGTGTTTTATCTGAGCTTATTAGTTCTTAAAGTCCATAGGAAACCTACTATTTTACTTCACATAGTTGAGGTGCAACACTGAGGGGGTGGCACTCGGTTTCTGGATAATGCCAAGGTCTCTCAATAACTTCATCGACTGTATTTTCTCGAGCTTTTTTACATAAAGAAAGAAGAGAACCGGCACCTCCTTCCCTTTAACTCTTATTACAAGTCGATGATATGAAAATAGATCCACACCAATACAACATAAACATCAGTCCAAGTACCTTTCATGATAGATAAATAAGAGGGCCCAAGACAGTCGATTCAAATTATAGAAACAGTTATTATGAACACCTTCCGTACAATTTATATATATATATATATATATATATATATATATATATATGTATATAGTTACGACTATAGACCCGTCGTAGTCAAGAATTTGAATATTTACATGAATGTAGGTCTATTCTCATGTACACGTGTGTACCCATGTTGACTTTTGGTAAGTTGCGAGATATGCCGGCTTTCCCACGGTATGGGCACGAAGCTCGCAACTTGAGTAACTGTCAACGCGACGTATGAAGACTGCTAAATTAATCATTTTTACCTTTATATACGTATTTCGTTCTACTTTTACTTTGTCAATGTATTCCATTCATTGCATAAGGATTTGTGTATGTGTATTATCTTATGGACCTATCTTGTCAATCTTAGGAACTGATTTACGTAATATTTGGGAAATTGCATATTTTCCTTGAGTTCGGAAGTCGCAAGCATTGGTGTGAGAACGAGAGCTGCACCTGTCTCCGCGCGCTCTGGCTAAAAATTGCGTGGGAGCGTAAGTTTTGGCAACAGCGTTCCAGCTTCCATTTACGTATATATTTATATATAGATTTTCATATGAAAAATATTAAGTGTCTTCTTGTATCTAAGATTAACAAGGTAACTTTATCATATATTATTTTGTATGCCCTTTTTTGTAAAGAAAATGTCCGTGGATATATTCTAAACCCTTGTTGTTCATTGCATCTGGCAACATTTGGCAGACCTTCATTGTCTAGCCGGGAAGTGTATATCCATTGGTGTTTGCAACGGAAAATTTGTCTCTGTTTATACAGAGTCCCTTGCTAACTAATCTCATACTTTGTCTAGCCTTATGCTAGTACTTTTCCACTTTGCTGGACTTAGAATTTTAGTCGTTTTTCGACTTTGTAAACTTTACGTGGGGCTTAGTTTCCCATTCAAATTGTCGATATTTCTCGACCTTGCTACGTATTTTCTTTGTGAAGACTATTTTCTATTGAATGTCGATATTTTATCGACTATTTATATATTTACATATGTCCTGGCGAATTTAGCCATTTATGTCCTAAAGGACCCATTCTCTGGTACTTACATATTTTTACTGTTCTTTTGATATTGTGAACATTATTGTGTATCGGATCTTGTAATATTAGAACTCAGAGTTTTTTTAACCTGGCTCTTCCCCTAGTCGTCACAATATATATATATATATACATATATATATATATATATGTATATATACATATATATATATATATACATATATATGTATATCTAAATATATATATATGTATATATATATAAAATCATACATATGTAAATATATTTATATATGCTATATGCTGTATATATATATATATATAAATATATATATATAAACATATATATATACATGTATATATACATATATATTATATATATAAAATCATACATATGTAGATATATTTATATATGCTATATCATGGCTTGGCTTCGCGAACGAAGATTTAAGAAGTTTGTCCACGTCGTCGACCGCAGGCACGCTCATGGCTGACCAGACCGATGCGGGAAAGGCAGGTACGTGAGCAGTGTCTGCATGGGAATGTAGTGTCCGGTGTGGTGGTGAAGGAGGCACGGACCTTCCTCCTCTGGCGCTTGTCTTTGATTGTGTATCTCCTGTCGTCTTCAAATTGGGTGACAGCTTGATGGATCAGGTGGCGCCAGGCATCACGGTCTTCAGCTTGGTCTGACCAACACTGGTGGTCAATATGGCATGCGGTGAGGGATTTCTTGAGGCAGTCCTTGTATCGTTTCTTGGGGGCTCCTCTCTCTCGATGACCGGTGGAGAGTTCGCCATACAGGACAATCTTTGGTAGGCGATGGTCTTCCATTCTTGAGACATGCCCTGCCCATCGGAGCTGGTATTTCAGTAGCATGGCTTCGATGCTGGGGGTCTCTGCCCGCTCCAGAACTTCGACATTTGTGACGAAGTCACTCCAGTGGATGTTGAGGATGGTGCGGAGGCAGCGCTGTTGGAAGCGCTCGAGGAGACGGATATGGCTGCGGTAGGTGACCCAGGTCTCAGAGCCGTAGAGAAGAGTGGTGAGAACAACGGCCCTGTAAACACGGATCTTTGTCTTGCTCTTCAGGTTTTTGTTGTTCCAGACTCGTTTGTACAGTTTGCCAAAAGAGCTGTTGGCCTTAGAAAGTCTGTTGTCGATTTCTTTATCAATCCTTGGATCGGATGAGATGGTGCAGCCCAGATAAGTAAAGTGCTGTGTTGATTTCAGCTCCGCATCGCCAATGGTTATATGAGGCTGGTGGTAGTTGATTTGTGGGGCAGGCTGATGAAGGACCTCCGTCTTTTTTAGGCTGACCTCGAGGCCGAAGAGCCGCGAGGCGTCTGAAAAGCAAGACGTGATGTGCTGCAGGGCTCGTTCTGTGTGGGCGACGAGGGCAGCATCGTCCGCAAAGAGAAGGTCCTGAATCAGTCTCTCCTGTGTCTTAGTGTGGGCTTGGAGGCGCCGTAGGTTAAAGAGGCTGCCATCCAGGCGGTACCTGACGTACACCCCATCCTCATCATCCAGGTCTTCTGCAGCTTGCTTGAGCATCATACTGAAGAAGATGCTGAAAAGAGTTGGTGCCAAGACGCAACCCTGCTTCACGCCGTTGGAGATGGGAAAGGGCTCCGATAGGTCACCGTTTAGTCTGATCTGGCCGCGCTGATTTTCATGCAGCTGGATCACCATCTGTAGGAATTTGGGGGGACAACCAAGGCGTTCCAAGATGAGCCACAGCCCTGTCCTGCTCACCGTATCGAATGCTTTTGTAAGGTCGACAAAAGTAGCATAGAGTCCCTTGTTTTGTTCACGGCACTTCTCCTGGAGTTGGCGGAGAACAAACACCATGTCCGTCGTGCCTCTCTTGGCTCTGAAGCCGCACTGGCTCTCGGGGAGGTTTTCTTCGGCAATGGATGGGACGAGCCTGTTGAGGAGAACTCTGGCAAGTATTTTGCCAGCGATGGAGAGTAGGGTGATTCCCCGGTAGTTGGAGCAGTCAGACTTTTCACCCTTGTTTTTGTACAGGGTTATGATGATAGCATCGCGAAGGTCTTGTGGCAGCTTGCCCTGCTCCCAGCAGCTAACAAGAAGTTCGTGGAGCTTGTCGTGGAGTGTCGGACCTCCATGCTTCCAGATTTCTGGTGGGATGCCGTCAACTCCTGCTGCTTTGCGACTCTTGAGTTGTTCTATGGCTTCGATTGTCTCCTCTAGGGTGGGTGGTACGTCAAGCTCCTCTTTAGGTGGAAGTTGAGGAACACGTTGGATGGCGGTGTCCTGGACGGTGCGATCTGCACTAAAGAGGGTTTGGAAGTGCTCGGACCATCGAGTAAGGATGAAGGTCTTATCGGTGAGGAGGTCCTGTCCATCTGAACTGCGTAGAGGACTCTGAACCTGGTAGGTGGGACCATACACTGCTTTCAGAGCCTCGTAGAAACCCCCGTAGTCTCCAAGGTCGGCACACAGCTGGGTTCTCCGCGCCAGGCTGTCCCACCTCTCATCTTGTATCTCTCTGAGTTTGCGCTGTAGGGTGCTGCATGCGCGTCGAAAGGAGGCCTTCTTCACAGGACAGGTTGGTTGAGCGAGGTGGGCCTGATGAGCTGCCCGCTTCTTTGCTAGTAAGTCCTGGATCTCCTTGTCCTTTTCATCAAACCAGTCCTTGTTTTTCTTCTTTGTGTGCCCAAGAACTTCTTCAGATGTCTTCAGGATGGCCGATTTCAGGTTCTCCCATAGGGTGTCTGGAGTGGGGTCAGTGCAGGAAGATACATCGAAATTTTGCTGTAGGTCTGCTTGGAATTTGGGTTTCACCTCCTCCCGGCACAGGCTGTCGATGTTGAGTTTCTATACGGGGTTGCCTTTCTTCTTGGGTTTGGGCTTGAACTGCAGTTTGAGCTTGCAGCGGACGAGACGATGGCCAGTGTGGCACTCCGCGCTGGGCATCACTCTTGTGTGTAACACATCTTTCAGGTCCCTTTGACGCACAAGCACATAGTCAAGTAGGTGCCAATGTTTGGACCGAGGATGCATCCAAGTTGTTTTCAGGCGGTCTTTCTGTTGGAAGATTGTGTTGGTAATGGCGAGTTGGTGCTCTGTGCAGAATTCGAGCAGGAGGCGCCAGTTGCCGTTACAGTTGCCAACGCCGTGTCTTCCAAGGACTTCTTTCCAGGCTTTGGAGTCCCTCACGACACTTGCGTTGAAGTCGCCAAAGATCAGAACCTTGTCGTCTGCAGTGATGTTGGACAAAAGTCTACGCAGATCGGAATAGAAGCTGTCTTTGTCAGCAGGATCTGCCAGTAGAGTTGGGGCGTAAACACTGAAAAGCGTGAGATGTTGTTTGCTTTCCAGTGGTAAGCGAATTGACATGATGCGGTCTGAGTGGCCCGTGGGTAGTGTCTCCAATTTGGAGGCGATGAAGTTCCTCACCATAAGCCCAACGCCCGACAGGTGCCTTTCAGTTGATAGTTTCCCGGACCAGAAGAGGGTGTAGCCAGCGCCGTGTTCTTTGAGGCTGCCCTCGTCAGTGAAGCGGACCTCGCTGAGAGCTGCTATGTCGATGTTGAGGCGGGAGAGTTCATGAGCTATGAGAGCGGAACGACGTTCCGGGCGGCTGCTGTCAGCCTTGTCAAGCATGGTCCTGACATTCCAGCAGGCAACTTTCAAGTCCTGCTTACTTTTATTTGACTTTATTTTCTTGTTTGTTCGACCGCTCTGAAGATGCCCGTTGACCGCGGTTAGCCAACTGGGTGTTGAGGAGACGAGCTTTGTTTAGGCGAACCTTTTCTCCCGCCCCTCTCCATGTGGAGCAGGCAGTGCTCTCCCTAAATAGGGCTGCCTGGTCGCTCAGGGTGCTGCCGAGTGGTGTCGTCGCCTCCGGGTCGACAACCAGGCGACCAAAGTCCTGAGCCGCCTACATGCAGGATCGAGACTACGGCTTCCAGGGCTTTTTTTCTTTCTTTTCTTTTTTAGGGGCGGGGGTTTGGTCGTGGAACGTGGACGTGTCCTTTGGCCTGCGCTGGGGGAGTTTTAGGTGAAGTGCAGTGCGCGCAAACTGGCCCCACCCTTTAAACACGAGGCTCATCTGCCATGGCTTAGCAAGCTAGGACGGTGACAGCGAGGTCCTCGTGTCGTGCTATATACTGTATATATATATATATATATATATATATATATATATATATATATATATACAAAATATATATATATATATATATATACATGTATATATACATACATATTATATATAATATATATATATGTATATATACATATATATATATATATATATATATATATGTATATATCGATATTATCTATACATACATACATACATATATATATATATATATATATATATATATATATACATACACACACACACACACACACACACACACACACACACACACACACACACATACACACACACATTTACATATATATATATATATATATATGTGTGTGTGTGTGTGTGTGTGTGTCTGTGTGTGTGTGTGTGTGCGTGTGTTTGTGTGTGTGTGTGTGGGCGGGTGTGTGTGTGTGAGTGTGTGTGTGTGTGTGCGCGCGTGTGCGTGTGTGTGTTTCTGTGTGTGTGTGTGTGTGTGTGTGTGTGTGTGTGTGTGTGTGTGTGTGTGTGTGTGTGTGTGTGTGTGTGTGTGTGTGTGTGTGTGTGTGTGTGTGTGTGTGTGTGTGTGTGTGTGTGTGTGTGTGTGTGTATGTGTGTGTGTGTGTGTGTGTGTGTGT
>NC_134779.1:69632636-69637636 GCF_046742065.1 Oratosquilla oratoria
TATTTATGCAGATAAATGAAATACTATACAACTAGATACGCAACTAACTTACTAACACAATTTAATCAATTGAAAGATACATAACAAAAAATACATATGTTTAAAATGAATGTATAGGTGACCAAATAAAGAGTGAATGATAGAGAAAAATATAATAGATAAAGATAGATAAAGATAGATAAAGATATGATAGTGAATGATAGCTAAAGATATGATAGATAAAGATAGATAAAGATAAAGATAGATAAAGATAAAACGATAGATAAAGATATGATAGATAAAGAGATAAATAAGTAAACAAGTTGACTAATAAATGTATGTATTTGAATAATTGAATGGATAGATAAGTGAGCAAATAAGTGAATAAGCATATGGATAAAAGGAGGAATAGATTGAATAAAGCAAAGGAAGCCTATAACTGGAGATGTCTGGTTGTGGAATTATGGGTTAAATCTAGATGCTGAGACAGACAAGATACGTGCTAACACTAGTAGAACTTAGAAAGCGGCCCAGGGTCACACTCAAAACATTAATGATAGTAATAACAATAGTAATGTTAGTAAAAAATGATAATTGGATAGTTAAAAAGACAGGATGTTTATAGTCAGGGTGTAATGCCGTAAAGTTATTCCTCAGCTGAATGAAATCGACTGTCGCCAGTCAGAATGCACACGGTTATAGCAAATATAATCAGTCGTCGCTAGCTAAAATGAATTTTTAAGTTAATCTTTGCATTCAACAATGACTCAGAAAAATATCCAGATCTGTGTGAAAGTAAATTAAAAGAGCACAACCCCCCAAAAAAAAAATCCCCCTAAAAATAAAATAAAATAAAACCTACCGCCCAAAGAATGCAAGGAACGTGACGAAAATGTGAACGAAAAATTTTTCAAAGTGAAGTCTTATGCCAGGGACGTTATCAAACAAGTGGCAGCCAACGACCGCCGGTAAAAATTGGCTGGTGAGCGTCCGGCCGCGGATAAAAATTGGCTAGCGAGCTCTCGACCTCGGGTGTGGCCGCATTTGTCGCTATTGTGTGGCTCACCTGAGGCGACGCAGCGTGGGTGTGTTCACACGTCTCCTCGTGTTCATGTGACATATTCGTAACATGTTTCACACGTCTCCTCGTGTTCATGTGACGTATTCGTAACATGTTCTCATTTGTTTGTAAAATGCCTTGACATGTTTGTGATATATTTGTGCATGTTTGTGAATGTTTGTGACATATTTGTGTATGCTTGTGGCATGTTTATGACACACCTGTGCATGCTCATGACAGGTTCATAACATATTTGTAATATGTTTGTGATACGTTTGTGACACATTTGTGCATGTTTGTGAATTGTTCGTGAAATGTCGGTGACATATTTGTGCACGTTCGTAACCTGCTCGTGATATTCATGATAATTTTGTGACGTGTTCGTGACATACCCAAAAGATGTTTGCGACGTATTCGTGATATGTTTGTGACATGTTCCTGCCTTGTTCGTGATAAGATCGTGACATGTTCGTGATAGGTTTGTAAGATGTTTGTGACATGTTTACAAGATGCTTGTGGCATTATCATGGCAAATAGAAGATTAACACCCGTGACATCTCTGTAAAAAATTACGAAGAAATGCTGGTACGGTGTTGGTCAAAATGGAAAATATTATTAACACATTATTCTAGACAAGAAGGTTATATTAGACCAAGAAAAAATATCATGTAGAAAATAAAACTTGGAAAAAAATGATTACAAATGCTATATTTGTATAACAAAAAATAAGTAAGGAAATTAATTAATGAATGAATAAAACAGATGAGTAAATGAGTAAATAAGTATATAAACAAAAAACAAAAACAAAAATTAGAAAAATAGATAAATGGATATATATATATATATATATGTATATATATATATATACATATATATATATACATATATATATATATACATATATATATATATATATATAGATATATATATATATATATATATATATATATATATATATGAGTGTGTGTGTGTGTGTGTGCATGTAAATATATATATATATATATATATATGTAAATATATATATATATGTAAATATATATATATATATATATACATATGTATATATATATATATGTCTATATATAAATCTATATATAAATCTATAATGTTTCTTTTGTCATAATTCCAGGTTACTGTATTGTAGAATTCGAGTTAGTCACGCAAGAGCGTTTGCGTCTGAATCCAAGCTGGCTATCATTTATCAAACAGTTACTTTTTAAATGATATTCGTTAGCATCTTTGATGATAGTTTCCATAATTTTTCCTACGATTGAAGTCAAGCTTATAGGTCTGCAGTTATTTGGTTTCTTTTTGTCACTTTTTTGAAAATAGGATTATCGTTAGCTAGATTCCATTCTCTTGGGATATCTCCGGATATGATGGATTTCTTGAAAATAATTTGTAATGGAACAACAATATAATTTTACATTCCCTTTAAGATTCTTGAGTGCCAACCGTCAGGCCCTGGTGTTTTATTAACTTTGAGTTTCTTTGTACACCTTTTACTTTTTTTCCTTTATCATATTTACCGTAGTAAGTTCACCCTAGACTTTTCACAGGTTTCAGTTTGGAGTTCATTTTGAGGCGTTTTCTTTACAAATACTGAGCTAAATTAGTTGTTTAAAGTATTACACCTTCCTTCCTTTGAATATTCAAGTTGACCGTCAGCAGATAATAGTGGGACAATGTGATTCCTAATAACCTTTTTATCTGTAATGCAACTATAGAATTCTTTGGAATTCTCTTTGGATTTATCAACGATATTCATTTCATATTGCTATTTTCCGTTTTTATTGTCTTTTTTAAAATATCTCTGTATTATTACATAACTTTGATAGTCATTATGTGTACTCGAGCACTTGTATTTCTTATAAGCCTTCCTCTTTTTAACAATATTTTTTTCATTTTCTGTCAAGCCATTTTAGGCGAGCTTGATTGGGGGGTGGTCCTTAAACAAGACGTAAGTATGAATCATCTTAGTAACTCTATTTTGAAACATTTCCCATATGTGATCTACAGGTCTTTTGCTTAATATTGCCTCCTAATCCATAAGCTGAACCTCCTGACATAGTCCTATGAATTGAGCTTTACTGAAATCGGGTATTTTAAAAACACAAGTTTATATCTAATTTGTGATCACTATTTGCAATAGTTTCACCAACTTTTACATCGGTTATCATGCTTTCGTTGATAGTGATCAATAGCTCGTGTAAGTTTCCATGTCTTGTGGACTCTTTTACATGCTGAGCTAAGTAATTGTCATTGAGAAAATCTATCAGGCGATTACCTATATGGCCATGTTCAAGGGTCATCTAATCAGTGTCAGTAAAATTGAAATCACGCATTATTAAGAAGTCCCGGTTGCAGAAACTAGACAGTTCTTGAAACAAGAGTTTGTCGTTTGCTAATGATAATGTTTTGGCCTATACTCGTATGTTACACCTACATTCATTTTTTGTCCATTTGTTTGAGTTAATTCTACCCACAAACTATCATATGTATCATGTTTCACTTTCTCTAACGCACAGGCATGGACATTGTTTTTAACGTACAACAGAACACCCCCACCTTTCTTGTCGTTTCTATCCCGATGAAAGTGTTTAAATTCCGCAATATTAAATTCAGCTTCAAACTCTCCTCCATTTAACCATGTCTCGGTTATTCCTATCATATCGAGATTTTCGCTAATGACATACGCCTGTATTTCTTGGAGTTTGTTCCTAATAATATGAGCATTAAAGTAAATGGCTTTAAGAAACAAGTGATTATTTCTTTTTGACACGTTCTGAGTTTCAACATCATGCCATACATTATAATTTTTTCATTATTGACACCTTGCGCTTTACTGATATTTGGTATTTCATTGACATTCAATGCCTCATGGACATTTGCCCCATCATAAACATCTGGTCCCTCACGGTCATTGCACACCGGCCTTCCGTCGTTCATTGAGATTCTGCCCGGCATCTCTTCCTAAAGTGATATTCTGTCCTCCACTGACATTATATCCTACCATGATTTTTTGTCCTCCTCTATCATTACATCCCATCGTGATATTTTGTCGTTTGACATTACATCATAATGTAATATTTCGTTCTCTACCGACATTATATCCTAAAATGATATTTTGTCCTACACTGACATGTTGCCCTACATTATTGCTATGCTCTACTCTGTTTTCCTCAATATACTCTATTTCCCCCTTCCCTTTGAGTTTCTCCCCAAAAAAGGAACTAGTTCATTACAAGCTCCCACAATGAGGTTTGTAGGAACATCTTTGCCTCTGCGAGTAAGGTGGATCCCATCAGGGGCCTAAAGGTCATGACACCTGGAAAAGAGATACCAAGGATCAAGAAAGTGGTATCCCAGTTGCGTGCACAATTGTGATATCCTCTCACTGATCCCTACGACTCTACTGTTCCAACACGAGCTAGCGTAGATCCTCGGAAGGGTTCCACAGACTACCTGACGACTCCCACGTTCCTTCACCTCCTGAAGGAGGACCTTGTATTTCCGAACATGTTCCTCTGATCTTACTCTACCTACAATGTTACCAGGAAAAAAATATATATATACTTTTTATTTTTCCGGAGTCATTTTTTTTTTTCACCAGAGCCATTTTTATTTTTATTTTTTTATTTCACCAGAGCCATTTTTTTAATTACCAGAGCCATTTTTTATACTTCCAGAGCCATGTATATATAATTATCAAATGTTCATATTTGTACTTAAATTTATTTACTATCAATTACTAACCAAACATTTGATTCTATTTTGTTAACTCATAAATACGCGAACGAAGTTATAAATGGGATTTCAAATTTTCCCTCCTAGGCCTCGAGCGAGTTTGCATATGTACAGTGTACGTATGAGAATCAGACAAGAAACAATGGTCTCAAACTGTCCGGAAATAGATTCAATTTGGAAGTAGGTAGAAACAACTTTGCCGACCGTGTAGTAA
>NC_134779.1:69645136-69652636 GCF_046742065.1 Oratosquilla oratoria
AATATATATATAAAAATAACACTGGGGAACAAAATTCAACTTTTTGTCAGTTGCATACATTTTGAGACCTGTTTCTGGGTAAATTGAGGTCACTGATTTCAAATATGGCACCGGTTTTTTTTCTATCGGGTCTAGTTTTGTTGCGGTGAGTTACCTCCCATTTGCTACTCTATATAGTTAGACTACCATATACTACTGCTAAAAATCTAAACCAGCACACAGAGAGGAATTACCAAACACGTAGAATTAATTTTAATTACTTTTATTTACCTTGACAAGCATATTTTGGATCCATCAGTTGCTTTTGTGAACTATGCCAGATTTATTCAGGCACAAACTTGCGTTTAATGGACTGTCTTGAATATCGCCTCTCAGTGCAGTCTCGCTGAATGCTCCAGCAATAGTCCGCCATCATGTGAATGTCCCAGCGACCTTGATACCTGTCTTCCATGACTTTGATATCCTGGTGAAAGCGTTCACCTTGCTCATCACTCACGTCCCCTAAGTTTGCCGGAAACAGTTCAAGATGACTGTTCAAGAAATGCATCTTAATGCTCATGTTGCAACCTAACACATGAAAACTTTCCATCAAAGATTCAACGAGCTCTTTATAGTCCTCTGATTTCCTGTTTCCAAGAAAGTTCCTTACAACAGAAACGAATGCTCCCCATGCATTTTTCTCAACATCAGTCATGGATTGAGTGAAGGCTTGGTCTTTAATCAGCGTCCTAATTTGAGGGCCGTCGAAAATACCTGCTTTGAGTTTTTCTAGCGTTAAACCAGGGAACACTTCACACAGATACTTAAAACAGTCACTGTCATTATCGAGCGCCTTAACAAACTGTTTCATAAGGCCCAGCTTGATGTGAAGGGGCGGGAAAACAATTTTTTCACTTTCCACTAGGGGTTCATAAATGATGTTCTTTTTCCCAACATTGAGGCTTTCCCTAACTGGCCATTCCTTCTGAATCCAGTGTCTGTCTTTGGCTCTGCTGTCCCAGAGGCAGATAAAGCAAGGAAATTTTGTATACCCACCTTGCTGTCCTAGCAAAAAATTGACCATTTTTAGATCAACACAGATGATCCATTTGTGTTCTTCATATTTGAGTAGCTCCAAAACTGTTTTGATGTGTTCATATTTTTCTTTCAGGTGTACTGAGTGTCCTATGGGTATTGCGCCAAAGATGTTGCCTATATGTAATAAAACACACTTCAGACTCCGCTTAGAGCTATCTATAAAGAGGCGCCACTCTTTCGGATCATAACCTGGAGCTCCCATCGCGGTGACTAATCCAGGAATATCACAACAGTAGACGAAGTCAAATTTAGAATCAAAGAACTGTAAGAGGTTCTTTTCTCTGTTGCGAAAGAATGTTACCTTTGTGTCTATTTTCAGCAAGTTTTTATCTTTTAACCGTGAAGCCAACAATTCTGACAGCTTTTTAGACAGGCCCAGATCTCGAACTAAGTCATTGACTTCTGCTTGGCTAAATGTTTCCGGTTCTGTCGATATGCCTGCAAAATCTAAGTCATTTCTGTTAGTTGACTCCTCTGTGACCTCAGTGTCACATTCACTGTCAGATTAAACAGAAGCAAGTTGAGTGAAGATAGGCTTTGGAACATCATCTGAATGGGGCACAGGCCTGATTGCTGAATCTAGACTAGGGTATGTGATAAGATGACGAGTTTTACTAGTGAAACCAGCAACACGAGTCACCCAAAAGTAACAGTCTGTGACATGGTCCCGTGGCTCACGCCATATCATCGGAATACCGAATGTTATTTTGTCTTTTCCTTTAGTCCATTGACGCAAGTTTTCTTCGCAGGAATGACATACCTTATGCGGTGCCCATGGTTTGTCTTGATCTCCAAGTTTCACTTTAAAGTAGCAAAAGTAAGCTCTCTTCACAAATTCACTAATGTTCCTTCTTTGCTTTGGAGCTGTCAATGCACCACAAATGTAGCAGAATGAATCCGGGCACGTCACACATTTCCTTCTACTTGCTATAGAGGCCATGTTTCCTTTGATTGAAGTCAACACTGTTTACAGAATGATCACACCTGGAAAAGAAATAAAATAATTGTTTTAATGAAATAAAATAATAATGCACACACAAATCTATATTTGACGCACTGATGTAATTAAGAATAGTATTTGATGAATGTAAACTAATATGCTTATTACCTCCCTTTGCTATTTTCAGAACATGTCACCTGATATGTAAATTGCCGCGTACCATCAAAACTAGACCTGATCTGCACAAACGAATGCCATTTTCAGAATCTGTGACCTCAAATCTACCAGAATCAAGTGTCAGAACTCATGCAACCGAAAGTGTGTTCCCCAGTGTAATGTATATATATATATATATATATATATATATATACACATATATATATACATATATATATATATATATATACATATATACATGTATATATATATACATATATATATATATGTATATTGTTACGGGCGCTGGTATGTGAAGAGACGTTACGTATAACGTCTAAGTGCTTAAGAACCAGCTCACTTCTAGAAGCCACTGTAGGACTGAACTATCTGGTCAGGGCCTAGATAATTCGTAAGACTAGAAGTAAAGGTAACAAAGAAGATTCCAGGAAAGGAATATTAAACTAGCGATAAAACTAGTAAACGAAATTATTAATGGAAAATATTTACAGGCAATCAACACAAAAGAGAATGGGCAGTAGGGTCAATGGGACCGTTACATGATTATGAGAATATGGAAATTATCGTTCAAATAAGAAACAAGATAAGTATACAATATGGTACTATCTAAGTACAAAGATCAGGAACATGCATCAGAATAAGTAATAAGTACAAATATAAGTAAAGTAATGCAATGTATATCAGACACGTAATGTAGGCAAAAAGGGTGATCACTTCACACCAATCGTCTCATGAATCTAAACCTTCTATTTTTTATCAAGAGATCAATATGTGGGAATATGACAAGGAGTCAGCGAGTTCCACCGCTTATATACCATTGGACCGGAAGCCGGATACTTCCGGTTAAGGGTGCGGGTGAGTGAAAGGGGGGGGAGGAGGGTAAGTTAACACGTCAACATGGGTAGTTTTAGGACCCTCGACTCGCTTGAACAATCTATTTATTTAGTAACTGTCAAATCTGAGCGCTCCGAACTATTCAGGATTTCGCTTGTCTGTTTGTTCTACAAGAGTGCGCACCTCACCGCACGTAGGCAAGATTACATATAGTGGACGGGCGTTACTGCTTAACATTGTTACAATACATACATAGACAAGAAATATGAACATAGTTATGTAATACAAAGGAACACAATTCTATAACATAATTACACATATGACGTAATATCTAATATTACGTTACACCTCCACCGTTTGGGAAAGCTTTTCACTTTCTGTTGAAAAGCTACGTTCTAGAAGTACGGAGTAGTTCTTCTGCGCAGGGGACAGCTTCTTGCTGTAGTAGGTGATAGCGTGAAGAACTTCATTGTGTTCTTGCAAGAGGGCGGCACCGATACAGGTGTCGTTGGCGTCGACTTGCAGAAGAAAGGGTCGTTGGAAGTCGGGTGCCCTTAGAACTGGTGCGTTAGTGAGAAGGGACTTCAGGTTTTTGAAGGCCGTCTCACAGGTAGGCGTCCACACGAAGTTGTGGTCTTTTCTCAACAGGTCATTCAATGGTTCTGCTACATCTTGTTTCTCAGATAAGTGAAGATTTTGTAGTATCTGGGAGTTTTCCAAGGGAATCTCAGGAGGATTAGGCAGGTTATCAGGAGGCTCTTCCGATTTTATTGTGGTAGAGCTGCAAGCTGGAATTGGATCTCTGGAATGATAAGGTTTTAAGGTATTTATGTGACAGAGACGGGAACTATTTCTTCTGTCTGGAGTTTTGATTATGTAGTTGAGATCACTGGCTCTGGACAAGACTTCATAGGGTCCTTTGTATTTAGCCTGCAATGGATCTCCTGGTATGGGAAGATAAAGTAACACTTGATCTCCTGGAGAGAAAGTTCTAAGTTTAGAATTTTTATCATACCGACCTTTCATTACTCGTTGAGCATTCGTCAAGTTCTCTCTTGCCAACTTCCAAGCTTCTAACAACTTCTCGGTGACCTGGGACACGTATTTCAAAGAAGGAACAGGTGGTTCTTCTTTCATCCATTGTTCATGAAGTATCTTTAGGGGACCACGGACTTCATGACCGAAGACTAATTCTGACGGGCTGAATCCAAGGCTTTCTTGAATTGTTGTTCGGGTGGCGAACAACAAAAAGGGGAGTCCGTCTTCCCAATTTCGAGTGTTCTCAGCACAGAAGATTCTTAACATTGTCTTGAGCGTTTGGTGAAAGCGCTCTAGAGCACCTTGTGATTGAGGATGATAGGCGGAGGAAGTTACATGATTTATACCTAGGGTTACAAGAGTTTCTCTAAACTTGTTGGAAAGAAAATTACTTCCTTGATCACTTTGAATGTTCTTAGGAAATCCTACCATAGTGAAATATTTCAACATTTCTCTGATTATATTTTGAGCTTTAATATTTTTCAAAGGAATGGCTTCTGGAAAACGAGTGCTCATACACATGATTGTGAGAATGTACTGATTTCCTTTACTTGAAGGAGGTAAAGGTCCTACACAGTCAATAAGAACTTTTTTAAATGGCTCTTCCATTACAGGAATGGGATGGAGTGGAGCTTCTACAATTTTCTGGTTGGGCTTACCTACAAGTTGACATGTATGACATGTTTTACAATATTGGGCAACATCTTTGACAACCGTGGGCCAATGGAAATGTTGGGTTATGTTGAACAAGGTCTTTCTTACCCCTAAGTGACCTGCTAAGGGAGTATGATGAGCCAATCTTAGAACATTATTCCTGAAACTAAGAGGGAGGACTATTTGATTCCTTACTTGCCATGGCTGGTCAGCGGTTGCGGTGGATGCTCTCCATTTTCGCATTAGGACTCCGTTTTCTATATAGAAACCTCGTGACATATTTTCAACTTCTTCTGGAGATGAAACAATCTCGTACAAATTTTTAAGAGAATGATCTGACTTCTGTTCTTTGATTAATTCTGCTCTAGATAGAGAAACTGGTGAAGAAGAAGATGGGTCAGTTTGGGAGAATAGGGATTCTAAATTATAGGTCTCCTCTTCAGATTTCTTGTACTGAGATCTGGTTACAGCACAAGCGGGAAACAACTGTAAGTTATCTGAAGGTTCTACTGAGGTCTTAGGGTTATTTGTTATTAAGGGAGAAATGACTTTGCTTACAGCGATGTCATTGGCCAACAATAAGGATATTCCTACTATGGGAAGAGAGTCTACTACTGCTACTTTAACCATTCCGGTTGTTAAATCAGACCGCAAGAAAACATTATGTAATGGACATTTTATAATTCCTCCAACTCCTTCTATCAATATATCATAACCTGTATATGACTCACCCAGATTCTGCAAGACAGAATTTAAAATCAGACTTTGCTTTGCTCCTGTGTCTCGGAGTATGGAAATAGGATATTGTTGTGAACTACTACTATGAGATATAGTTCCTGAAGATACAAATGGTTTGAAACAAGGATCATGATTTGATGAGGGGGGTTCTACATTACTTGACAATACCGGCTTCTTTGGTAGTTTATCCTGAATAGAGGATTTTGAATCATCTGATTTTATATTACTTACAAGAGTTGGTGTCTTATTGGAGAATGAGGGTGTCAGTCTCTTTCTGCAATTAGAAATGTGATGGCCAACCTGTTTACAATATGAACAAGTTACAGGGGGATTAGTCTTAAACCTTTCCATTCTTTGCCAAGGTTGGTTTGGAGGATATTGATTGAAATCAGACCTGTAACTGAAATGTGATGGGCTAGACTGATTTTCAAAGCGTTTCTTTGGGGACCAAGGATCAGAGTATTTTGTTGAATCTGGAATATGTGACTTTGACTTTTGGGATTCCATTTGTCTTGACTTAGGTTTATGATTTAGTGTGAACTCATCAGCCAATACAGCAGCTTTAGTTAAAGTTTCGGGAACATGATCATCTATAAAAATCCTAAGATCTGTCTCTAAGGTATTCTTAAATTGCTCCAATAAAATCAACTGTTTAAGTCTATCTAAGGTGTCCGTTTCACTAGCCAAACACCACCTATTGAATAACCTCTCTTGTTGAGCCGCATATTCTACGTATGTTAACTGAGGTGTCTTCCTATAATTACGGAATTTCTGTCTATAGGCCTCTGGTATTAGTTCATAAGCTTTTAAAATACAAGCTTTCATATTATCATACTCGCTTTCTGCTTCTGAAAGAGAAGTATAAATTTGCTGAGCCTTACCCTTAAATTGCGTTTGAATGATTAATGGCCAATTTTCTTTAGGGATTTGTAACTGTTGAGCCAATTTTTCCCACTGAAGAAAGAAAATTTCTGGCTCTCCTTCTGAAAATTGGGGTAGAAGTTTTACATACTTGGAAATATCTATATGACCTTCCTGAACTACGGGTTGTCTATCAACAATCCTAGCTTCTACTTCTGCCTTCTTTAATTCTAACTCTGCCAATTTGACTTTAGTTTCGTCTTCTCTAGCTTTAAATTCTGCCTCAATTTGCATTTGTTTCAGTTTAGTTTCCTCCTCTTTAGCTTTAAATTCTGCCTCAATTTGCATTTGTTTCAGTTTAGTTTCCTCCTCTCTAGCTTTAAATTCTGCCTCAATTTGCATTTGTTTCAATTTAGCTTCCTCCTCAAAATCTACTCTCCTGACCTTTAATTCAATCTCCTTAATCTTAAGTTCGGTTAGTCGTGCCTCTATTTCTAACCTATTTGAAGGAATTTGTATAGCTGTAATCTCTTCTGGAGATAAGATCTCATCTTCGATCAGATTTTCAACAAGTTCCTGAAGTATTTTTTTCTTTCGTAAACTTGTATCAATGTCTACTCCAAAGTGCTTGCCTATTTCTATCAAAATGTCTTTAGTTTGTTTCTTTAAGAAACTTACCTTGGGATTTTGAACGAATTCTTGAACTATATCATCCATCTCTATAAGAATGTGTTAAATACCTGATCCAATATCCTGGCAGGGTCGCCACTTTGTTACGGGCGCTGGTATGTGAAGAGACGTTACGTATAACGTCTAAGTGCTTAAGAACCAGCTCACTTCTAGAAGCCACTGTAGGACTGAACTATCTGGTCAGGGCCTAGATAATTCGTAAGACTAGAAGTAAAGGTAACAAAGAAGATTCCAGGAAAGGAATATTAAACTAGCGATAAAACTAGTAAACGAAATTATTAATGGAAAATATTTACAGGCAATCAACACAAAAGAGAATGGGCAGTAGGGTCAATGGGACCGTTACATGATTATGAGAATATGGAAATTATCGTTCAAATAAGAAACAAGATAAGTATACAATATGGTACTATCTAAGTACAAAGATCAGGAACATGCATCAGAATAAGTAATAAGTACAAATATAAGTAAAGTAATGCAATGTATATCAG
>NC_134779.1:69657636-69677636 GCF_046742065.1 Oratosquilla oratoria
CGTAACATTGCTAACACGCTGGCTCTCATCTCCTAATATGAGGTCTACTTCGTTCTTTGTTGTTCCATTTGCACTTTTCCAGGTCCATTTATGACTTACAAGCTTTTAGAAGAAGGTGCTTATTATCCTCATTTTGTAGTTCTCTGCAAAATTAACTAACATCTCGCCTCTCTCATTTCATTCATCTACTCCAAACTTCCCAATACACGACTCATCTCCCATATTCTTCCTCAACCTTAACCTTAAAGTCGCCTAATGCCAACGTGTACTTTATCGAATATAATGAATAAAGTGACACCAGAAAAATAACTCACCAGAAACCAGTTGGTAGGGGGGGGGGTGAGATTACTGGCAAAATCCCCTCATAGCACGCGACCTGAATACACGAATACGTGAACATCCTTACGACGTCAGGTATGATGTCACCACCAATGCAGGTGTGGCACATAGGAACAGGGAAAACCATCTGATGGACTGGAAGAATGCAGGGCTACTGATACGAGAACCCGACAAGATCCGCAGGAAGTGTTTGGAAGCAGCGATCATTCAAGGAACGAACGCTATTGAACAAATCAGGGGCATGTTCAACATCTCACCCCACATAATTCCTCTAATACCCATGGCCAACAAAATTTTAAAACACCCTTTGTGAGCAATTTGCCCGCGGACGTTTGGGTCAGCCTTGTCAACCTCTCCCAGTATTCAATACCCCTTCTCCTCCTCCTCTCCTCCTCTTCTCCTCCTCCTCCTCTTCTCCTCCTCCCTCTCCTCTCCTCCTCCTCCTCCTCTCCTCCTCCTCTTCCTTCCCCCCCTACTTCTTTATTTCCCCATTCCCTCCATTCCTCTTATTCAATCTCAAGCATGTGTACTTGAAAAAACTGTAATAAGCAAAACGTCGTGTAAATAAAGGCTCCGTCCTCATATGGTGTTTAACTCGTCACCCTTGCGGTTGTTTATAAACTTTAGATGGTGAGCGAGATTATGCAACTCCTTCGCTGCTTGTGTTTTATAAACATCCAACACATAAAATAAATTCTCACCACCTACCCCTCTATATACCTTACTTATCTACCTTTATCTACCAGTCTCTTACACGTACATACACACACACATACATGCATACATACATACATACATACATACATACATACATACATATATATATATTATATATATATATATATATATACATATATATATATATATATGTATATATGTGTATGTGTGCGTTTGACGTAGGAAAACAAAGAATGATGTCAGAGGTACTTTATTCTTTTACGTTTCGGCTGTATGCCTTCCTCAGAAAGAATGACAGACATACATACATCTTCGCCTTATATACATATGCTCCAGGTATTCTGTCTCGCTGGCTGTCACTGTGGATTCTAGTTCGTTGGATGTCTTGTAGAATTATGTCTAGGTGATAGTCTCGGACAGCCAACACCGTGACCCTTGCTTGTCCATCTCGTTTTCTTTGATAGTTTATTTTCCGCTAACCTTCCGTGTTCTTTTGGCTAGGTTGACGAATCATTCCCTATGATTGGTAGTGTTCTCTATGCTGGTGCGTGCTGCCTTTACTGTTTTTCTTTTTTTCCTATCAAGCCCTTTACTGATTATTTCCGTGCTATGCCAATCTGGATGGTGTCCGCATCTATCTAAATGTACGACCAAAGGGTTGTGAATTCTATGGTGTTTGATGTCATTTTTGTGTTCATAAATACGTTTGTCTATGCCACGTAATGACTCACCAATGTAAATTTGTAGGCATCCTTTACATGGAATCTTATAAAACACGCTGTTTTCGCTCCTCTTGTTTTCTGTTCCCGGCTTCACCAAGTTTCTAATTTTTCTACCTGCCGTGTACGCTACCTTAACACCGGCTATCAGCAAAAGAGTTTCGATGATCTTGGCGTTCTTTGAAAAAGGTACTAAGATATATTCGTTCGTACTTTCATAATTCTTTCAACTCTATTCTGCTAAGACATGAGCATTCCTTGCATTTTACCATTTCTAGGAACTTTTCGGATCCATGATTCCAAAGGAGGTTACCATCATTCATTATTTTGTCAAGGATGTAGGTTGGTAAGACAGCGTTAAATATTTATAAAGGATATTGACTTCTGAAACTCGGTTCTAGGATCTACACACCACGAGCAGGTAGAACGTCAACAATTAGGTGGTAGAGGGTATGTAGACTTAATGACCATGACTTAATCCTGAAGCATAGCTTAATACTTAAGCCTATGTATTGCGTGTCACCATCGGACCCCCATATATATATATAATATATATATATATATATATAATATTTTTTTTTTTGCAGAAACCACCGGGAAATTGAAAAAACAGATACCGAACGTTTTCGTCTATTTAGACATTTTCAAAGGTACAAAAAAGCAATACAGAAAGAAACAATAAATACATAAGAAGACAAGGATACTCGGAGAGGTCCCATGTTACATTTTATCACACACAATTTTGTCAATAATAAAATTGTCCAATTTAAATAAACCCAAACTCAAGTTCATGTTATTTCCAAAATTTCTTTTTATAAAACAAGATTCAATAATATTTCTTTCTACAATATTATTACAAGAAGTAATTATTTTAGAATTTCCCCAGTCAATATTATGACCATAATCCCTTTGGTGGACAAATAATCCACTGGACACTTGCCCCGTTCTAATACTATATTTATGTTGGCCTATTCTTTTTTCTAAGCCTTTGCCTGTTTGGCCTATATAAATAAAATCACAATTTTTACATGGTATATTATAAATAGTTTATCACGTGTGTTTTGTGATTTCTTTGCATATATATATATATATATATATATATATATATTATATATGTATGTATATATATATATGTACATATATATATATACATATATATATATATATATTTGCAGACAATCCACTGGGAATATGAAAGAGATGAGACCGAGTGCTTTCGTCTATTCAGACAAAGTCTGAATAGACGAAAGCGCTCGGTCTCATCTCTTTCATTTTCCCAGTGGTTTGTCTGCATACTAGTATCACGCGTTCAAGTGATTTCTTCTGCATATATATATATATATATATATATATATATATGTGTGTGTGTGTGTGTGTGTGTGTGTGTGTGTGTGTGTGTGTGTGTGTGTGTGTGTGTGTGTGTGTGTGTGTGTGTGTGTGTGTGTGTGTGTGTGTGTGTGTGTGTGTGTGTGTGTGTGTGCGTACGTACATGTGTGTGTGTGTGTGTGTGTGTGTGTGTGTGTGTACGTATGTATTTATGTACGTATGTATTTATGTACGTATGTATGTATGTATGTATGTATGTATGTATGTATGTATGTATGTATGTATGCATGTATGTATGTATGTATGTATGTATGTATGTATGTATGTATGTATGTATGTATGTATGTATGTATGTATGTATGAATGTATGTATGTATGTATGTATGTATGTATGTATGTATGTATGTATGTATGTATGTATGTATGTGTGTATGTATGTATGCATGTATGCATGTATGCATGTAAATGTGTATATTATATACATATGTATGTATATATAAATATATATATAAATATACATGTATATATATATATATATATATATATATATATATTTATATCTTGATAGCGCAATCTGTTAAGTCAATGGTCACTTGTTACATGTGAGCAGATGTTCGAGTCCTTCACTTGACCACGTATCAGTTTCTGCATGTACTCGTATGCTTCCTTTGAGTTCTTTGACATTGATGGCTTAAAATTAAAGTGAATCATGGTTGATATGTATGTATATATATATATATATATATATATATATATATATATATATATATATATATATATATGTATGTATTTATATATATATGTATATATATATATATATATATATATATGTATATATATATATATGTATGTATATATATATATATTCATACACAGACACACATGCACACACACACACACAACACACACAGATACACACACACACACACACACACACACACACACACACACACACACAACCACACACACACACACACACACACACGCGCACACACACACACACACACACACACACACACACACACACACACACAACACACACACACACACACACACACACACACAACACACACACACGTATACACACACACACACATGTACACACACACACACACACATACACATATATATATATATATATATATTATATATGTATATATGTATATATGTATGTATATATATATGTGTGTGTGTGTGTGTGTGTGTGTGTGTGTGTGTGCGTGTTTGTGGAAAAAGATTAGAATGTGAAATCTTAATAGATAACGTTGAACAACTAGCTAACCAAAAGAAAATAACAGTTGAGCCCGCTTTCAAAACTGAAATTATTAGCGAGTCTTCCAAACAGAGAGGTAACTTTAAAAGCCAAATTTTAAAAAAGAAACATATAGAAGCAGCCAAACAACTGAAAACAGACCCAGACATCACAATCAGAAAAGCAGACAAAGCAGCCACTTTCGTCTTAATAAACACAGAAGAATACTTACAAATAATGGATGAAATCCTTAACGATAAGAGAAAATTTAAGAAGATCTCAAGAAACCCCACAGACTCCCTCAAAAATAAAATTAATGAACTAGTAGATTGTGCAAACGCAGTTAAAGGAGGCATAAAGCTTCCTAAACCTACAGACGATTACGAACTAGGTTACTGCTATGGTAATGTTAAAACCCATAAACCCGGCAACAAGTTATGTACTATTATCTCACAGATACCATTACCAACTTACAAAATTGCCAAAAAACTTGGTGAAATCCTCACTCCTTATACTCCCGCTGACTACAATGTCAAATCCGCCACTGATTTTCTAGATCTTTTAGCAAACAATAACTCAAAAGGCATTATCGCTTCGTTAGATGCGGAGTCCCTCTACACTAACATCCAAGTTGACCGCACTATTCAATATATAATAGACAGAGTTTCTCACAATGACACCACCCCTAACTGTGATATCCCAGAGAAAGTAATGAAAGACCTTTTGGAATGTTGCACCAAAGAACCCCCCTTTACGTGCCCTAGAGGAAATAAATATTGCCAAACCGATGGTGTTGCAATGGGATCATCACTCGGAGTACTTTTTGCTAACTTTTTTATGGGTAGCATTGAAAATGAAATTTTCGCAAATCTGCAAAAACCTCACATTTACTGCAGATATATAGACGATATTTTCGTCAAAGCTGAAAATTGCCAACAATAAGACGATCTAAAAGAACGATTAATAGAGACATCTGGTATCAATTTTACAATTGAGCACAGCATAGATGGGTCCCTTCCCTTTTTAGATACATTAGTAAAACAGAGAGATGAAGGCACTTACGACACATCTGTATATATAAAAGCATCTAATTCAGGACATTGCCTAAATGGGACTAGCGAATGTCCCCAAAGATACAAAGATTCTACCATCAGTGCCTATATTAGAAGATCTCTTAGTCACTGTAATAATTGGGAAACAGTACATAATGAGTTAGAAAGAGCTTCTCAGACCCTTATAAATAATGGATTCGCCAATAAGGATATAGAGCGAATCACAAAAAGAACTCTAGACAAATGGTACTTGGACAAAAACCACCAGGACAAAAGCCACCCAGACAAAATCCTACAGGACATTAACGCCAAAAACCTGATTAAAATTTACTATAAGTCCTTCTTCTCCACAGCCTACAAAGAAGATGAAAGGGTTATGCAACAAATTATTAAAAGAAATATTAAACCAAAAGAAGAAAACTCTAAAGTACAACTGATTATATATTATCAAAATAAAAAGACATCTCAACTGCTACTAAAGAATAATATAAGAGAAAACAAAAGTGACCTTCAGAGAACTCACGTCATATATAGGTACTCATGTAAACTTGGGAACTGTGCATCCCAACCTTCAAACTATATTGGCATGGCAACAATGAAGCTCTCACTCCGGTTATCATACCACCTCTCTTGAGGAGCTCCCAAAAACCACCATCATTCTGCTCACAAAAGAAATTTAAAAAGAGAAACTCTAAAAGAAAACACAGAACTGCTGGCAATAAACCAAGACCATAGAAGACTACCTATCCTCGAGGCTCTCTTTATTAAAGAAACATCTCCCAATCTTAATATACAAACTAGGGATTTAAAGGCCCTCCCTAACGTAAGGAGATCTCAGCTCCCTGAAAGAAGGCACAATACTGATGACGTCACACAACAGCCGACCAATCAGGAAGTAGAATAGTTCAGGAGTTCTAGTCCAGCCCGCTAGCCAATCAGAAGCCTCAAAAATGAAATATCAGACCAACACTAATAGTATATAAACACAAAAATTCAATCAGATATTCACACCCTAGCCACTGATGAAGCACTAAGTAGTGTGAAAACGCGTTCTGGCCAGTTTTTCACTTTGGTAAAGCCATGCACAAAGTAACTTACAAAACAATGTCATATGGTGACATTATAAGACAACTTCCCGTGGAAGGGAAAAATATTCTCAGAGAAAGAGAAAAAGGCAGATAAAAAACTCTGCAATAATAATCTTGCCATTAAATCTAACCAAATATATATATATATATATATATAAATATATATATATATATACATATATATAAATATATATATATATACATATATACATATATATACATGTATATACACATGTATATACTCATGTATATATACATATATATATACATATATATATATATATATACATATATACATATATATATACACATATATATATACACATATATATAAATAAATATATATATATGTATATGTACATATACATATACATAATATACATATTCATACACACACACACACACACACACACACACATATATATATATATATATGTATATATATATATATATATATGTATATATATATATATATATATGTATATATATATATAAACTTTATATTTCGACCACTAATTGCGATCCTCTTTAGCAGTTACAATTACTGGGTACGTAGACAAGAACTTATATACAGAGGAGGAAGCTACAATAGGGAACTCAGTAAGTCTCATGTCACGTGCCCTGACTGAGGTCGGATGTTTCATCCCCTGGAGATGAATTTATTATTCTCAGGATTTTATCATACTTACCAAACGCTTTGCAACCAATTATAATTAGTCTTTTTATTTCATTATCATGATCTTTCGTCACTTTCATCATATGGCCTAAATGATTATACGCTTCAACTTCCTCTATACTCTCATCATCAATTACAATCGCTTTACTTTGAACTTTTGTATTGAAAATTTCTTTGGTTTTACTTTTATTCATTTTCAAACCTACTTTGATACTTTTCTTGTTTAAATCACCCAGCATATATTGCAAGCTTTCTGCTCTTTCTGAAATAAGAATAATGTCATTCGCAAATCTTAGGTGGTTCTAATATTCGCCATTAATCTTTAAACCTTTCTTTTCCCAGCTCAATCTTCTGAAAATATCTTCCAAGAAAGCTGTAAATAGTTTTGGTGAAATTGTGTCGCCTTGCTGTACTCCTTTCTTGATCTTGATATTTTCTCTATCTTTATGTAGTCGAATTATAGCGGTACCTTTCACATAAATATTTTCTAAAACTTTTACGATCTGTTTGTTTGCACCCTGCTTGTGTAGCGAGTTTAGTATTGTTATTTGTTTTACCGAGTCAAAGGCCTCGTAATGTACAAAAGCTAAACACAGAGGTATATTGTATTCTGTCGTTTTCTCGATTAGTTGGTTTATCGCCAATAATGATCTAGGGTCCAATATCCACCCCTAAAGCCTGCCTGTTCTTTCGGTTGGTTTCCATCTAAAACTTGACTTAGTCTATTGGTAAGGATCTTGGAGAATACTTTATACACGTTGGATAGTAAGCTAATCGGTCGATAGTTACTAAGGTCCTTCTGCTCTCCTTTTTTATGAAGTAAAATCACTATAGCATTGCACCACGCATCAGGAGCGCTTTCTTGACATAAGCACTGGGTGTACAACTGTGCTAATTTAATATGAACTAATTTACCTGCGTTTTTCAATAGATCTATCGATATACCATCTCCCCCAGGTGCTTTTTCTCGTTTCATAGTTTTTAGAGCAAATTCTACTTCTTCCTTTGTAATTTCTGGTACACTACTAACGTCTACACATGAATTTACTGACTCAATTACGGTATTCGACGAGTAAAGCTCTTGGTAAAATTATTCTACCCTTTTTACCATTTTCTCTCTACATTTAATTATTTCCCCATTTCTATCTTTCAGACATATTATTTGCTGTCTTCCTGAAACATGTTTGCGCTGTGTCACTTTAATATTTTTACCCTTCCGAATAGTTTCCTCTATTTCATCCATGTTTCTCTTTCTTTTCACTAATCTCCTGTTTTCAATCTGTATGACCCTTCTTCTTTTAATTAGGTCATATGTAGCTTAGGAGTATTTGTTTTCTCTACTGTTTTTGCACTTCCTACTTTCTGCCTATTCTATAATGATATTCACTAAATTCAAATTAATATCTTCCACGGTGTCCTCATTAGTTTTTAGGGCTTCGAATCTATTTTTAATTTCTAACTGAAATTTCTTATTATTATCCTCAACCTTTGCAAGGCTGATTTGCTTTCTTGAAATGAGTTTATTTCTCTCGGCTCTGAAATTAAATTTAGCTGTGTAACCCACCATTCTATGGTCACTACCTATGTTTACTTTATGTATCACCGTAACATTGTTAACACTTTTGCTCTCATCTCTTAATATGAAATCTATTTTGTTATTTGTTGTTCCATTTGGCCTTCTCCACGTCCATTTACGACCTACACGCTTTTGGAAGAAAGTGTTCATTATCCTCATTTTGTAGTTCTCTGCAAAATTTACGAACATCTCGCCTCTGTCATTTCTTTCACCTACTCCAAAATTACCAATGCACGTCTCATCGCCCATCTTCTTCTCCACTTTAGCCTTAAAGTCGCCTATTACCAACATGTACTTACTTTTTTCTTGGTCCATTACCTGACTTAATAATCATAAAACGACTCAATTTCATCGTCTGACCTCTGTGAAGTTGGTGCATAAACCTGAACTACTTTTAGGGTGTACCTTTTACACAGTCTAATCACAATCCAAGCTACACTGTCTGACAAACTACTGAATTTGGCTAAGTTACCAGCAACCTCTCGCTTGATCAAGAATCCTACTCCACTAGATCTTTCTTTGTCTTTACCTCTATAGTAGAACAGGTGGTGACCATCTTGTAATTGTATCAGCTTTTCTTCCGCTCTTCGGGCTTCGCTCAGTCCTACGATGTCCCACTTGATGTTGTCTAGTTCTTCCATTAAACTCTCCAGCCTGCGATCTTCTGAGAGACTTCTTACGTTGTAATCATAGATCTTCATTTTCTTCATGTTTAATGTCCAAGACTTAGATCTGCTTAGACAGTGCTTCCTCACACTCGGTGGTACACTGCCCGTAAGCACACGAAGCAATACAGTTGGACCTTTAGGAGACTATGATCCAACAGGAACGCCCTTTTTTTTTTTTTTTCTTTTTTTTTCTTTTTTTTTTTTAAAGTTGTCCTGTTCATATTGGCTATGAAGGGGGTTGGCAGTAATCTCACCTCCTTGCCAACTGGTTTCTGGTGAGATATTTCTCTGGTGTCACCTTATCATATGCGGTGAAACCCTACATCCATAGGGTGCCCAATGGTCCACGCCGTCAATATGACGGTACCCCATATATCTACCAGGAGTTTCCCTGTTCACCATCAGAGACGTGCCAGTTTGCAGTGGGTCCTACGACTGTACGTGTGAGCTGCTCTTTGTCTGATCTTTCTTACAAAACCTGTTCGATATAGGTGACCCTGCAGAGATTGTCTCTCTATCGACATAGCTTTTGTAGTCATTAAGATTCTCATACCTATCCACCACGTCAAGGTATCAACTCTCGGATAGGATATATATCTATATATATATATATATATATATATATATATATATATATATTTATATATGCATATATATATGTGTATATATGCATATATATATACATATATATACATATATATGTTATATATTATATATTATATATATATATATATATATATATATATATATACATATACACTGAAGTTCAGAGCGGCTTCTGAGTTCTCGACTTTTTACTGAATAGTTCTACATCTCTGACGATGGAGCGGTGAGCAATGTCTCATGAATAATGAATATTACAACGCCGAACTCTCCAAAATCATCAACATATAGCTTGACAGATGGTACAACAAACAAGAAAATACCGTAACACCTACAGGGCAACATTTCCGTTTGTACTACCGTGTATACATAGACAGCCAATGCAAACAAGACGAAAAAGCCATTAAAAATCTCATTTCCAAATGTATAGAAACCACCAACAAGGACAACAGACTGAAACTCGCAATCCTAAATATATATATATATATATATATATATATATATATATATATATATATATATATATATATATATATATATAAATAAAGAGATAAATAAATAAATAAGTAGATAAATAAATAAAAAGAATGAAAAATAGAAATAAATAAATAAAAATCACCTCCTAAGAAACAGCCCCAAAGCTGATATCCGAGAGCTTCAGCATAGCCGCCTGGTTTGTGAATATAAATGCTTTTTAGGAAACTGTGCAGCCCTGCCCTCTACATACACTGGAGGAACCACCACGAAGCTCTCCAGGCGCCTTACACTCCACCTATCAATCGGAACTCCAAAGAAACCCCCAGAAGAGGTTCACGGGATTAGTTTAACTAGAGAGCTAGTCGAAGGATCTTCCTTTCTGCAAACCCAAAGAGACAACTCCCTGCTCCTATATTGGAAGCCCTTCACATCAAAAACAAAATCCCTTCTCTCAACTCCCAAATCATCGACATATGCATAATTCCCAGCCTCAGAAACTTTCGCCACAGTTATAAGATTGTTAGAGAAGACGAACGACATACGGATCCCGGGTCTATGCCTAGAACCCTATTGGCCAGTCTCGACCAATCACGTTCCTCCTTTTCTCCAATTCTGTACCCTAGTTTCGTATATAAACTGTTCCCATCTTTGCCTGTATCAGAACATTAGGATGATCTATATAGGTCGAAAGCTTGTTAGAATAAGGTGTTCATCGTCTACGAGAAATTTCTATGTCTTTCGGACAACTTTTATGGGATCTACCCATTCCTCACCATTCCATCGTCAGAGATGTAGAATTACTCAGCAAAAAAGTCGAGAACGCAGGAGTTGCTGTGAACTTCAATCAAAATTATCTACATGAAAACCTGTTACCTAAATACACACACACACACAAACACACACACACACACATACACACACACACACACACACACACACACACACACACACACACACACACACACACACACACACACACACACACACACACACACACACACACACACACACAAACACACACACACACACACACACACACACACACACACACACACACACACACATACACACACACACACACACACACACACACACACACACACACACACACACACACACACACACACACACACACATATATATATATATATATATATATATATATATTCAATGTAAGTGAAGATTTGAAGTATGAAATCTATATTGGAAAACTATAAACACCAAACTCAATTGAAAAAAACAAAACATTACAGGAACGACGCAGAGATCGCTCAATTGTTGTTTTAACTAGCGACAAAGGGAGGTCAACCGTCGTTATGGACAAGGAAGACTATAACCAGAAGGCTCTGGCGTTGCTTCAAGATACCCAGACTTACACCATCATACTTCAAGACCCCGCCAAGAAGTTACAGGCTAAAGTCGAACGAAAGCTGGAAGAACTCAGAGAAAAACGGGTTATAAATGATGACGAGTGGAGAAAATGAGGCCAGGAGATTCTACCACTCCCTAAGTTCTATGGGTTACCAAAAGTCTACAAAGAAAATATTCTCCCTCGACCCATAGTGGCTTTTAGAGTTTCGCCGACTTACCATCTTGCTTCGTACTTGGCTAAACTTCTCAGACCTCTAGTGACCAACTCACCACACATGCTTCAGAATCTAACTGACTTGATTGAAAGAATCAAAGGACTTAACCTAAGGAGAGGAGATGTCTTAGTTTCCTTCGATGATCAGTCCATGTTTACGTCCATTCCACGAGAATTGGCAAAAAGAGCGCTGAAGTCGGCCATAGAGGACACCCGGGTATCTTGGATAATCAGAAACTTTCCTCGTTAGAACTCATGGGACTCATCTCCCTGTGCCTTGACTCTACATACTTCCGCTTCAGGGATCACACCTATCACCAACGTAAGGGCATACCTATGGGACCGCCTGTTTCAGTTGTGGTGGCTGAAGTAGTGATGCAACGACTAGAAGCTCAACTTCTAAGTGCTGCACCTTCTTTGCTTAATTTGTGGACTAGATACGTCGATGATGTGTTCGCCATTTTGGACGGCAAGGACGTAGAACCTTTCTTCGGTCACATCAACAGTATCGAACCGGACATTCAATTTTCAACGGAACTGGAGAAAGATTTCCAACTGCCGTTCCTGGACGTCTGCGTCAAGCTCGACGGTGACACCCTTATTACAGGTGTCTTCAGAAAGCCACAAAAGGAGTGTGATCAGGACTTTATGGAAAGAGCAGATAAAGTCTATTCTTCTGTGGAATCCAAGAAGGCTTTTAGAGGTCTTCCGGAACAACGGCTATCTCAGCAGAACTATACGAAAATGGACAAAGGCACGACCCACCAACACCCCAGAACAAAGACTACACATGACACCCAGAGTCACTATCCCCTATATCATAGGAGCATCTGACGTTACTGCCAGAGTCTTACGATACAACGGAGTACAAGTGGCACACAATCCCTTCCTTACCTTGCACCGAAATCTCACCAAAGTCAAAGACACCGAAGAACATACACAACTGGCCGGTGTAGTATACTGCATAGGCTGCACGGACTGTGGCACGGAATACGTAGGAGAAACACAAAAGAAGTTAGCCACATGAGTACAAGAACACCACCATGTAGTTAAGCGAGAAGATCCGAAATCGGCCTTGTACAAGCACACTACAGAACACCAACACAGGATTGATTGGGATGGAGTGACAACTCTACATAAAGAAAATAACAAAAGAAAAGACTATTCTTGGAAGCATGGGAAACTAAGAGCAACTGCACAAAACAGATGTATTGATCTCAATCCTATTTATCTAGGAAAGAGGTGTAACGCAGTCTAATTCCTTTGTTCTCCTTTCCAGTCTCAGTCTGCTTCTTTACGACCTGACATTTGTTCACCAGATGGTTTTTGTCCGACCTCCTTTCTCAAAGGCGGTCCCCCAGTGCACCTTTTCAGCTCCCCTTCCCGTGATTTTTGTCCTCCTTTTTCAGTTTAGTCTACTTCCTTTTCTCTTCTGTTCTATCTTTCTACCTTCTTTGTATCTTTTATTTGTCTGATTGTAATGTAGTCATTTGTTATTGAGACCTCCTCCATCACGCCATCTTGATCTTTTCTGTGTCTTTATGTAGTCGAATTATAGAGATACCTTTCGCATAAATCTTTTCTAAAACTCTTTCGATCTGTGTTGCGAGCTTAGTATTGCTATTTGTTCTACCGAATCAAAATCCTTCTCGCAATTTACAAAAGCTAAAAACAGAGGTGTACTGTATTCTGTCATTTTCTTGATTAGTTGGTTTATCGCCTGCAAATAGTCTAAAGTTGAATATCCACTCTTAAAACCTGTCTGTTCTCTCGGTTGGTTTCCATCTAAAACTTGACTTAGTCTATTTGTAAGGATCTTGGAGAATACTTTATATATATTTGATAGCAAGCTAATCGGTCGATAGTTACTAAGGTCCTTCTGCTCTTCTTTTTTATGAAGCAGAATCACTATTGCATTGCACCACGCATCAGGAGCGCTTTCTTGACGTAAGCACTGGGTGTACAACTGAGCTAATTTAATATGAACTAATTTACCTGCGTTTTTCAAAAGATCTATCGATATACCATATTCCCCAGGTGCTTTTCCCCGTTTCATAGTTTTTAGAGCAAATTCTACTTCTTCCTTTGTAATCTCTGGTGCACTACTAACAACTACAAACGAATTTACTGACTCAAGTACGGTCTTCGACGAGTAAAGCTCTTGGTAGAATTCTTCTACTCTTTTTACCATTCTGTCCCTGCATTTAATGATTTCTCCGTTTTTATCTTTGAAACGTATCATTTGCTGTCTTCCTAAAGCATGTCTGCGCTCGGTCCCATATGGTATATGTATGTATGTATGTATGTATGTATGTATGTATGTATGTATGTATGTATGTATGTATGTATGTATGTATGTATGTATGTATGTATGTATGTATGTGTGTATGTGTGTATGTGTGTATGTATGTATGTATGTATGTATGTATGTATGTATGTATGTATGTATGTATGTATGTATGTATGTGTGTATGTATGTATGTATGTATGTATGTATGTATGTATGTATGTATGTATGCATGTATGTATGTATGTATGTATGTATGTATGTATGTATGTATGTATGTATGTATGTATGTATGTATGTATGTATGTAAGAATGCTAGACGTGTGACCCACGCCCGGACAATTCGTCCACCACCTCTCCTAGTGTAGTTCCTTATGCTCTTGTCATACTATATTATGTTTGGATGTACCCTCTTTCTTTGTAATTTACACTGAAGATGTAATATACGAAAGCGCTATGCTCCTTTTGTTTATTTTCTAAAGTGGTTACCTTGCATTTATAAAACACACGTTCCCAGTGTTTTATTGCATATATGTATATATATACAAAGATACCTTAGAGAAAGGAGGGAATTACAACATCCATTTGGTGTTTTTATAAAACATCATATGCACGCTAGGAAGTGACATGGATCATAGAAAATATACTGCAGATGGTGTTGTCGCTGATTGGCTGATGCCGGCCAATGAATGCATGAAATGTTCTCACCTCGTGAGGGGGGTGAGTCTCATAGTGAATGAAGCGATGGGGTTCGTCGGTCTTCCTACTGTTATTCTTTTCCCTGATGGCAAGGTCTGAAGATGTACCTGAATATTTATGTTGGCTCTTTTATATAAATGTGGAGGGCTTCTACGAATACCAACCTGTGAGAATCTTGTTCTCTGTCTATCATTGTAGTGTTTTGATCCGGTGCACGACATAATGTCGAAAGACAAAACTTAGAAACGACAGAATGTTGACTGAGACAAAATGTCGAAATTTCATATATCACGTGATTATGTGCATAAAATCACCGAAAAATGCAAACCTGTGTTCACGCTCAACAACTTTAACTGAAATGTCCACCAAAAAACTTGGTGCCTTTTCCTAATTAACTTTCTTGACTGTACATAAAGTGAATATTCTAATTTCAAAATCAATTCTTGCACTACATTCGTTCGAATACAATACAAAGAAAACATGGAAGAATTTTTCGTTGCTCAAAAAGGAGGAAAAAACTTTCATACGAAGGTTTTCATTACACCAAAAACAAGTGTGTTAAGGAAAAAATATACTGGTGCTGCGAGGAGCGTGCCTGTTCAGGAAAAGCTGTAACTGTTGACGATATGATGGCATCCAGAAAAGCTGACAATTTACATGGACCCAATCCTGCAAGGGTTGAGGTCCAGCAATCAATGTCCAGGATTAGGTGCATCGCCAAAGAAATTTTTGGAAGGGACGTCGCCGGGCGGCCATGATGGGTCGATTGATTTGGGAAATATCGGTCTTTATTGCTGAGTTGGATTTTCTTTAAAACAATATCCATCTTCAAACAATCTCTTTTAGTCATGATTAGTCAAGTGCCACTAATATAAAAGGCACACATGACCGAGTGATTAGTGAAATGCATATTTCGACATTATGTCGCATTCGACCATCTGTCGTGTCGACATTTTGACCATTCGATATGGTCTCTTATATGTAGAGGTGTAATGAGACTTAATAGATCCATTTTTATGTGGCATGTCAGACGTCTTGTTAATTTTGAGGTTGTTATACCATTGATATTCAGGTAGAAGTATAATGTCCTAACTTTCTGTACCTAGTTTTCTCTTTCAAATCTAAACTCTGGAGAAAAAAAAAAGGCGTCAAATTGTGAATTGATTTTATAAACCGACAGCTATTTCAGCCGTTACACATGGCAGTCTTGAGGGTAACATTTAATACAATGCAAAATTACATATTAAAAATAGTGGGGTTAGGTGTTTCTGGGGGATACCTGGGAACAGTGCCGAGCTAATGATGTTGGCTTATATCATGATGTCCTGTCCTAGTGGTTTCCTGTCCCAGAGGTCTTTTGACCTGGGGATCTATGTTCCTGACCCGTGGTCTTCTGTCCTGGGGCTTTTTGTCCCTTGTAACCGTTTCCTACTTGAGGAGAGTACATACTCTTAAGATAGCTGGACGTTTAAAGAAGCTTTCCGTATTGCGATGCTTACCACGTCAGTATTTATTAAACGCTCGTTGCTAGTTGTTGGCAAAGTGGAGGATTCCTGTGTTCCTCGTAGGGTGAGGTCTTGTAAAGGCCTCTTACCATGGGAGTCGGTAAAAGTATTGATGGATGGTTCCGTTGTTTCGATGAACTATTTTGTACTTGTGTGTGTGTGTGTGTGTGTGTGTGTGTGTGTGTGTGTGTATTTACCTAGTTGTATTTACCTAGTTGTATTTTACGGGAAGGGGAGCTATGCTCGTGGGGTCCCGTCTTCATATCTCTTTTTATCTAAACTATTTTTAAATTCATGTATTGTTTTTGCACACACCACTTTCTCATCTAACTTGTTCCAACTGTCTATTATTCTGTGAGGAAAACTGTTCTTTTTCAAATCTCTTCTATAGCTGTCTTTTTTATTTTCTTTCCGTGTCCTCTTGTATTTCTGTCATCCCATTTTATCAGATTCTCTCTAACAGTAAGTTCTATGTGTGTGTGTGCGTGTGTGTGCGTGTGTGTGCGTGCGCGCGTGTGAGCGCGCGCGCGCGCGCGTGTGTGTGTGTGTGTGTGTGTGTGTGTGTGTGTGTGCGTGTGTACGTGCGTGCGTGTGCGCGCGCGCGTGTGTGTGTATGGGTGTGTGTGTGTGTGTGCGTGTGTGTGTGTGTGTGTGTGTGTGTGTGTGTGTGTGTGTGTGTGTGTGTGTGTGTGTGTGTGTGTGTGTGTGTGTGTGCGTGTGTGCGTGTGTGTGTGCGTGTGCGTACGTGCGTGCGTGCGTGTGTGTGTGTGTGTGTGTGTGTGTGTGTGTGTGTGTTGGTGTTTGTGTGTGTTGGTGTGTGTTTGTGTGTGTGTGTGTGTGTGTGTGTGTGTGTGTGTGTGTGTGTGTGTGTGTGTGTGTGTGTGTGTGTGTGTGTGTGTGTGTGTGTGTGTGTGTGTGTGTGTGTGTGTGTGTGTGTGTGTGCGTAAATATATACTTATATGTATTTGCGCGTTCATGTGGTTAAGCGAGCACGTAGCCTAAAGTTTTGATATTTCCTTTTTGTCTGTGTGTACACCATGTAAAGACTGGATAGGTCTTCATGCAGATAAGTAGAGATCGTACCTTTGAGAGAAGACATGAATGGCTTTGTGATGCTCAAGCAGGTTGACAGTGGACTTGTCTCAATCTTTGTTTGTGTTGTTCATAGTCTAAAGACGTTTGTGCATTTTTAATGGCTAGAAATTAAGAATATATATACTCTAATTTGTACAAGAATACACCTACAAACCTAACTGTAATTTATACATCATTTTGTATATGAATATGGCATTTCACTAAGAATGTATCATTTACATGTTTGGAAATTGGTAATTACAAACACAAAATGAATGTTCATTATTCAACAATTTCAAAAGTTGGTGAAGTAGGTTAGGTTAATCTAGGTTAGAAGTTAGATTGGAATAAGTCAGTCTAGATTAGGTTAGGTTAGATTGACAGCTCTTAAATATGGGGACGGGGGAGGCACACAATCTACTCAGTGGTCTCCACTGACTAGAGGGAGAGAGTAGCTTAGAGGATCAATGTATTCAAGAAGCTCAGACAGGTGGCAACTGAGAGGCTATGAATTTAATGAGTGAATAAATGTTTAGACCAGGAATGAAGTAGGGGAATATGATTAATACATTTTTAATTGTTGATACTTAATTTGAAAAAATTAAGTCTCCCCAGCCATAGTGCAAGCTGATCCACAGCTGTATGTGTATAATGAATATGACTTTTTTCTACTTGGGAATTTTTCCTACATGGGATTTTTCCAGAAGGATTTTTCCGTGGGGAATGTCATCTTTTGGGGGATTTTTTCCTAGAGCCTATTAAATTGGGCTAGTTGTGGTCTAGAGGTCTCATGTTGGTTAGCGCCTCCATGCTCCGCTTACAATTATAACACGGCGCTGTGACAACAATACATAACAAGTATTTTTGAATTTCGACAGCACTTGATGGTTTCTCGACGATGGAAAAAAAAGTCTTATTTGCTTATTGAATTCCGGGAACTGATGTATGTACTTTGGGGGCTGCCACTGTTGACAGAACCTCCTTGAAACTGATTCCACCGCCTACTGAAAGAGGTTCCTCATAACACAAACAACGCCTTCGAATTCTTGGAACGGAAGCTTCTGGTAGTCGAAAAAGAAATTGTACTCTTTGTCCATTCATGTTTATTTTTTGTTTTCTGTCTTTAGTTGTAATGTTTCAAATGTTTGTTTACACACGTTCCCACCAGATGATTTTAATCAACTTTTGGGAGTTTTCTACCGCAGTAAAAGTTGATCAATTCTATTTCTGTGATATCTCTGATGTAGAAAGGCGATTTTATTGACTTATAACTAGAAATATTCCTCTGTCAAAATTGTTATAAAACAATAGTAAATAAGTAAAATAATAAAGTAGATAAATAGAAAAATAGGCAAACATATAGATAGATGAACACATATAAATAGATAAATAGGCAAATACATAGATAGATGAATAAATGATAGAGAACAAATAGATAAATAAATAAGTAAATAAATAATTGAATGAATAAGTAATTAAATTAATAAATAAGTGAATAAATAAATAAAAATAAAGATAAATTAATTAATAAATAAACATATAAACAAACAGATTAATATATAAAGATTCGGCTAGCATTGTAAATGCAACCTTCAACTCGCATATCTACTTTATCTAAAGATAGGACATAACTTACAATAAAAAATGGGAGAAAAATACTGTAAATACACCCCTGCCACGGAAAGGGGTTAATTGAGATAATCTCTTATCTAATCTCTACTAATGTGCCACTGCAATTAAGCAGGTATAGTACCAAACAGAAAGACAGGGTTGAAGGAAAGAGAGGGAAAAAGAGAAGATGAAGAACTAAAGAATACAAAAATGGAGGACTCTACAAGAGACGATAAGGCCTAAACTAGTAAGTTCTATGACCCTTACCACTTTTCATCCCTATCCTTAAACGTATCTCATCTTCTCTTAAAGCAATCAACTGTTTCCTCACCCAGTACATGGATACTAAGCCTATTCCAATCGCTAACCACTCCATTGGTCAAACAGTTCTTGTCTATTTTCTTCTTAAACCTAAGAAGAGGAAGCGAAAGAAGAAGGGAAGACGGAGAGGAAGGGCAGCGAAGACCCCTTCTTAACGAATTCCTTCCCTATGATTAATTAAATTGTTAGACGACAACTTTAAAAAATCTGTAATGTTCGCCATCTTAATTGAGAGGTGAGAAAAAAGTATAAAAAAGTTAATGAAAAAATTAACAAGAAAATAGATATATGAATAATGACATAATAGATATATAAATGAATTAATGAATAAGTAAACATATATGTAGATAAACAAATAAATGAATAGATAAACAAATAGAAAAAATATAAATAAATGAATGCGTAAATAGATTAATAGATAAATGTATAGATAAGTTAAACTAATTAATTAGTTCATATATGAA
>NC_134779.1:69682636-69687636 GCF_046742065.1 Oratosquilla oratoria
GAAGGGACGGAGAAGGAGTGAAGGAACAGGGAGGGACAGGAAAGAAGAGTTATGAAGGGTTCAGGAGAAGAAGGAAGAGGAAGAGAGAAAGGGACAGAGAGAAAGAGAGAAAGAGGAAAGGAGAAGGAGGAAGAGCGAGGAAAATAGAAGGAGAGGGAGAGAGAAGGAGAGAGAGGGAGGGAGAGTAAGAGAGAGTGAGGATGTGCGAGGAAAATGGAAGGAGAGAGAGAGAGGAAGGGGAGGGAGGGAGAGTGGGGGAGAGGGAAAGTGAGGACAAGTGAGAGAGAGGGAAAGGAAGGGAGAGGGAGGGAGAGAGAGGGAGAGGAAGGGAGTGGAGTGTGAGAGGGAGGGACACGGAGGGAGAGGGAGGGAGAGTGAGAGAGCGAATGAGAACAAGAAAATGGAAAGGAGAGGGAGAGAGAGGGAGAGAAAGGGAAGGAGAGAGAGGGATAGGGAAGAAGAGGGGAGAGAAGGAGGATGAGGGAGGGAAGGGAGAGTAGGAAAGAAACACTATTATAAAATCTTGCGATTTCACGTTGGGACGTGGGTCCGTTTGTCTGTAGGCGACATTTCTTCCCAAAGCCAAGAGATTTCTGTTGCGAAGATTTATGCAAAATTTCAACACAGAAGGGTCGAGGAAATAAACTTCAGATCTTCAGAGATAAAATCAGTTATGCCAAATCATGTGACCCTTCTTTTCAAAAAGGGGATGGTTTGAAGTGAATAAAACAATCTGGCGTTGGTCAGAGTAAACTCCTTACAGGTGCCGTCATAGCGAGTGTTATGGTTGAATATACGAAAGGCTTTTGTTCTTACATCAAAATGGATAGAAATGTGTGTGTGTGTTTGTGTGTATTTGTGTGTCATAGATTAAGATGCTACTCAGGAGCGTAAAAGGGAAATGCTTCTTACCTTCCTTGAACAAAACATCAGGAGAATGAACACTAAAGTTTGGTTTCAAGCCTATGTTATAATATATGCTTGGTCGTTAAAAGAAAAGGTCACATACGCACAAACACACACACACACACACACACACACACACACACACACACACACACACACACACACACACACACACACACACACACACACACACACACACACACACACACACACACACACACACACACACACACACACACACACACACACACACACACACACACATACACTGCCATACACACATATACGTGCACACGCACACAAATACACACAAACACACACATTCACACTCGTATTCTACGTCAAAAGTTATAAAGTTTTAGTAGTTTTCATGTATTTTTTTCTCAAGAGGGCAGGAGTGGCCAAGTTTTGGAGAAGGTTCTTCGGCGAGAGTCGGTACGTTCGGTCACATTCGGTCCCACCTGTCCGTTGAATCTCATCATAAAGACTATAAAGCAACTATGCACTGGTGGCTTAATCGAAAAGGTGCTGGTCTCTTATTTGCTTAGTTGTAAGTTCGAATTCCGCACTCCTCATCGATTCCCAGCAGCGACTGTTTTCTGTCCCAACAGTCAAATCGCATAGGGCGAAGCTTCTATCTCAACTTCTCAACGCCTTCTGATGTAGGTTCCACATCATCTTTTCCTGACGTGGTCATAATAATTGTCCCAATATAATGAAATAATGCTATTGTACCCTTTACCTGGTTCTATCAGTATTATCCTTGACCTGTTATATTATGTAATGTGGATTACTGAGTATTGTCGTTGAATAAATAGGGTCCACTTAATATCTTCCGACCAATGAAATGTATTTATACATTGATTGATCTCAATATGAATTATTTTGTAAGATTTTTTTCCTAATTCCGGTGGTATATATGATTCTTTTCTTTATTTTTAAGCAAATAAACCATTACGCTTTATACATACATACATATTACCAATGTTTTTTTCTCACAAATGTACGAGTATGATATCCATTCCCACCCAATTCATCCCCACATACTCCACTCCCATTCACCCCGCTACCTCCCTCTTACATTAGCTTCTCCCGGATGACGGGTCATCTCTGTATCTCGCCCACTGCCCTGGATCAGAGGCAATGTAGCAAGACACAGCACATCCGCCATATGGGGACGGGTACATATCGCTTGTTACATATTTTTCAAGTACATAGTTGCAATATACATGACTGATATCAAACAAGAAGAACTGGGGTAACGGGGGGAGAGAGGAAGGGAGTTAGGGAAGGTTAAGGAGAAGGTGGACCAAATGATTGGGAACAGAAAAGGTTAAGGATAAGATGGAACAATTGGCTGGGTGAAGGACATTAGGTCACAACCGAGGAACAAAAGGAAGAAGAAAATAAGAAGGGTGAGCAAATGTCTACTTGGTGGGATTTTGGAGGGTAACTAGTGAAGGCTTAGAAATTTGTGGGCAATGGGTATTAGGAATTAGGTGGGGTGGGGTGAGAGACTGAACATGCCCCTGTTTTGTTCAATTGTGTTGGTTCCTTGTATGATGGCTGCTTCCAAATATTTTCTACGGATGTTGTCGGGCTCATGTACTAGAAGTTGTGCATTTTCCCAGTCCATCAAGTGGTTGCTACTCTTCCTGTGTGCAACACGCGTTGGTCGTGACATAAAGGCGGACGTCGTATCGGTGTTGTCGTATCCGGGTTTTGAGATCGCGTGATGTTTCTCCATTATATGATTTTTCACGTCTAGAGCAAGGAAACATTTTAAAATTTTAAATTTCCAGACTTCTTCATAAACAGATACAGAAAACAGACCATCAAGATTCTGGAAGACCGTAGGCAGCAGTGTGCGACAGTCAAACGTCTTGTGTTACCAACCAGCGATATCGTCACTAACTTGACTCGTATTCTAAAAAACACAAACTTGGAATTAGATTGCTGGACCAGTAGGGAAATTAAAGACATCACGTGGACGAAAATAAACATCGGCAAAACGCCGAATAATAAAGCTGGTGTTTATCGGATTCTATGCTCGGGATGTGAAAAATCCTGCATAAATCTTTTTGTGCTCGCTTAATCTAGTGTTAGAGCCCTGCCGGTTACTGAAAAAGTTGTGGTAACTATCTGAATGAGTAGGTTTACTATAAAATGTGAATAATAAATCTCCATCAATCCTTCTAATAATTTTTTCAGTAACCACCCCGACAAAGTCAAGAGTGTTGCCTTCTGCCTATTTCTGAGAGTCTTTAGGATCTGTAGTCCTATATTCTTGGACCAGGAGATTGACCTTATCAAAAAGCAACTTTTAGTTGGCATACCTGTCTTGGTTCCTGGATCAAGCCCTCAGTAAGGCTATAGCCAGCTACTATAAAACTTTAGTTCTCACTACACAACACCTCTTTCAAAGACGTTTTAAAATCCCCTATTGTAACTCCAACAATCTTTCTATTAATTTAATCCAAAACAACCGCCTCACAGTTGCTTATCATTACCCTAATACTGTTCATAAATTAATTGTTAATACCCATCAAAGATTAAGGGGAGCTGAGGCTCCAGGATTTTATAGCCTGCCATATAGAGATTGTGATTTAGTGTACATTGGTTAGACGGGCATCGACCTTAACACCAGATTAACTGAGCACAAAAGACGTATTAGATATGCTCAGAAATATTCCGCTGTGTTTCAACATGTCAGCAACAAAACTTATAGTCTTGACTGTGACAAGGCCAGTTTATTGTTTAAGTCCAAATGAAGCTTGAGAAGAATATTTTTTTAATCCTCCTTAATAGAAGAATGTTCGAGTTTGAATATCTCTAAAGGTCAATGATCCCTGGACAAATGATCACGTCTAGCTGTGAGCCATTTGGTAAAAAAACTTCATCGTCCTGACCCCGCTCCCCCATCCACTCCTGGTCCCGCATCTCTCCCTCTTTTCACTTCACACATCTACCAGAATAACTACATATCACCCTACCTTTAGACCAGGCCGCTCATGCTGCAGTCAGGTATTGAACCTAACGTAATATATTGAAGATGGATTCGAGAAAAAGAAAATCACTGGCGCTGTCTTTGTAGATCTTATAGCCGCCTACGATACAGTCAATCATAGGGCACTCCTCTTGAAAGTCGCCAAAACACTACAGAATCACACCTTGGTTCACATCATCGAGTCTCTTCTAACAAACCGCCGTTTCTATGTGGAAATGGATGGCAAGAAAAGCAGGTACCGTTTCCAGAAGAACGGACTCCCACAAGGATCTGTGTTGGCTCCAACACTGTTCAACATTTATACCAATGACCAGCCACAGTATCAGAATACCCATAGGTACATCTATGCAGATGATCTGTGCATTGCCACTCAGTCTGATTCCTTCAACACCATCGAAGACCGACTATCAGAGGCCCTAACCACACTCTCCACGTACTACAAAAAGTGGCATCTCAATGCGAACGCAAACAAAACACAGGTGTGTGCATTCCACCTTAAAAATCACCAAGCCAAGAGAGAGCTACGAATCAGATGGAACAACACTGATCTGGCACACCACCCACACCCTGTCTCTCGACAGGACTCTCTCTTACAAAGAGCATATCAACAAGTTGATTGGAAAAATCTCAACCAGAAACAACCTCCTCAGCAAACTTGCCACCACCAGCTGGGGAACAGATCCAAACACCCTGCGACAAACAGCTTTGGCACTGTGTTACTCCACTGCATAATATTGCGCACCAGTATGGGCCATTTCTTGCCTTGCACTCAAATTATATCCAGAAATGAACAGGTCGTGTCGAATAATTACAGGTACCCTAAAACCAACGCCATTACATACTATCTACAGACTGGCAGGGATTCCACCTCCCCACATTCGGCGCGAAATAATTACCAAGATAGAAAAATATAAACAACAAAATGATCCCAGGCATCCACTATACGGTCACCTTCAGGTTGGACACACTGAAGTCCCGCCAAAGCTTCATGACGGTGGAGGGACTGGATCCAACCCAAGCTGTGGCCCATAGACTAGAATGTTGGCAGGAATATGACAATCTGGGCCATAACGAGGCCATACCATGC
>NC_134779.1:69695136-69707636 GCF_046742065.1 Oratosquilla oratoria
CCATTGTCACTTGGAGATGTTCAAGTTCGGACATTCTTCAATTAAGGCTGATTAAATTTTTTTTCTTCTAAAACTACAGTTGGACTTAAACCAAATTTTGGCCTTGACCTAGTCAAGACTGTGATTTTTTGGTACTGACGTATTGGAACACAGCGTGTTAAGATCCCTTCCGGTCTGACCGAGGTACACTAAATCACAATTTTTACAAGAAAGGCTATACACTCCTGGGGGTTTATTTTCCTTTAAGCTTTGATGAACATTAACAATTTGTTTGTGAACAGTGTTAGGGTAATGGTAGGCAACTGTGAGACGCTTGTTGGGAATTAAATTAAAAGAAGGACTGATGGAGTTACAATAGGGGATTTTTAAAACATCTTTGAAAGAGAGTTGTGTGGTGGGAACTGAATTTTTAAGGTTGGCTCTAGCCTTGCTGAGGGCTTGATCCAAGAACCAGGACGGGTATGCCAAATTCAAAATTTGCCGTTTGATGAGGTCAATCTCCCGGTCTAAGAATCTAGGACTACAAATCCTAAAAGCTCTCAAGAAAAGGTCGGAGGCAACACTCTTCTTGACTTTGTCGGGATGGGTGCTGAGAAAGTGGCGATAGCTACCTGAATGGGAGTATTGTTTTTACAGTTTACAGCAAACCCAAATATTTAGGTAGCTATCTCCACTTTTTCAGCAACCATCCCGACAAAGTAAAAAAAAGTGTTGCCTCCGGCCTTTTCTTGAGAGCTTGTAGAATCTGTAGTTCTAGATTCTTGGACCGGGAGATTGACCTCATCAAACGGTAACTTTTGAATTTGGCATACCCGTCCCAGTTCTTGGATTAAGCCCTCAGCAAGGCTAGAGCCAGCCATTGACCTCATTCTGCATGGCATCCATCCAACCCAGGTGCTTTACCTGCTCTCATCATCTTAACAGCTGCTTTCACTTTATCTTTCCCTATTTCTCCTCTATTTTCCTCACTCGACACTCTCATTTTCTTAGCACTTCCCACTGCAACTATATTTCCCTCCCTATCCCCCTTTGCATTTAGCAACTCCCTAAAGTACTCTGCCCACCTTCCTCTCACTGCCTTCTCTTCTATTATCACCTCTCCGTCTGCACCTTTTACCTTTTCTTCTCTACTTGATTCGCCTCCTCTTTCTCTTTTAATTTCTTTCTAAAACACCTTTTCATTTCTTTGAATATTTTTTTATCATACTCTTACCCCATTTCACATCTGCTTTCCTCTTTGCTTCTTTTATCTTATGCTTAACTTCCCTTCTCTTTACTTTGTACCTCTCATGTGATTCCCTCGTCCTAATTTGTAGCCAATCTATGAAAGCCCGTTTCTTCTCCTCGACACCCTTCTTTGCTTCCTCATCCCACCACTCACTACCATTCCTTCTATTTCCTCCTGCCCTCCTTGTTCCACACAACATCGTTGCACACCTTATGACTCCCTCCTTAAGCCATCTCCATTCCTCTTCCACTCCTAGTTCAACTCTATCTCTCACTCCCTCCCATTCCTCTGTCAGCTTCTTCTTATACTCCTTTTCCTTTTCTTTCTTATTCAAGCAGTTCACTCTAAGTACCTCCCTACCTTCTGCCATTTCCTCTTTCTCCACCTTATCTCCACTCTCAATTTACCTTCCACCAGAAAATTATCTGATATTTCCCCCCCTCTCTCCCCTTAGAACATGTACATCCTTAACTCTTCCTACCATACTCCTGGTCACCACTATATAGTCCATTAACGCTCTATCTGCCACCCTTCCATCCACCACCCTCTCCCGTGTGTACTTATGCCTGACTTTCTTCATAAACACTGTATTCGCTATCATCAACTCTCTTTCAAGACACATCTCCACCATCCATTCTCCAATACGATTTTTACCTGGAACTCCATACTTCCCAATCACTCCGTCTATCGGTTCGTTTCCTATCCTAACATTAAGGTCTCCTAATACAATTACACTGACATTTCACTCAACTCCAGCACATCAATCTTTCTTCTCACAAACATACTGCCTATTCCTTCCTTTTTACTCTCATCTATACCACATCCACGCACATTAGAAGACCCAAACCTTAAGGTACTGGTTAGAAAACTTCCAGACCCTCTTATTCCTTGACTTTTTTTAAGAATGTTCTTTTTGGGGCTACAGATAGCAGGACTCCTAATCCTATCCCCCGTACCGTTTTTTGTCGCCTCTTACGATTCAAGTGGGAGGACCTGGTGATAGCATTCTTTTCTCCCACCACAGGGTAGGCGAAAAAAGGAAATGAATATTCAGAGAAATGGTACAGGACAGTAACAAGGGGTTGGGGGACAACGTAACGGGCGGACAGTCGTAGTATAAAGGTGTCATATTTACTCTATGAACAGAGTTTTCCTCTATCATAGATAAAATGATGTGTGATTCTGGTCCGTAGGGGCTCCCCACAGTAACATGCAGCCAATACAACAGGTTACTAGTAGCTGATCTTAAGATCGGTAAGGTAAAACCACGGCAATGTAGATAAAGAAAAGTAATTAAAATCAAAAGTTTGCTAGAGAAAAAAAAATGCTTATAAAACTAAACTTACACAACAATTGGAGAAGCAAAATGATGAGGAAAAAGAAAGACGGAACATTTTGAAAGAAACAATCAGTGAGGTAGCAGAAGAAACTTTAGGGGTAGAATGGATTTGTGGAAATAAGATGAGACACACACCTTGGTGGAATGAGGAGGTCAAACAGGCAGTAAAAAACAAAACTTTAAATCTAAGAAAGTGGTTAAGAAGACGAACACCTGAAAGCCGAGCAGAATATGTACTAGCAAGGAAAGAAACAAATCTTGCCAAAGATAGAGCAAAGACCAAGACATGGAAAGATCTGGGAGAGAGATTAACAGAGGATTTACAGAAAGGAAAAAAGTTATTATATGGTATAGCAAAGTCATATAGGAAAAGCAAGGCAAAACAATATAAGATTAAAGACCTAGAGGGGAATGTTCTTACAGATCAGAATGAGATAGACAACAGATGGACAGAATACTTCCAAGAACTCCTAAATGCAGGAAACGAGGAATAATGGCAAGAGATGGAGAAAGATTTAGATGTAGAAGAACATGATTAAATCACAGAAAAAGAATTTGAATGGGCATTGAAAGAAGTGAAGAATTCCAAAACACCAGGAGTAGATGAAATATCAATAGAGCTAACAAAGGAAATAGGAAATGTAGTACAGCAAAATATATTGAAGCTCATAAATAACATCTACAGAGAAGGAACAATACCAGAAGAGTGGGGTAAAACCTTATTAGTCCCAATTTTCAAAGGTAAAGGTGATGCTGGAAATTGTATCAACTATAGAGTGATTTCCCTCATACCCCATATCACAAAGCTATATGAGAGAATAATTGAGAGAAGAGTAAGAGACCTAGTAGAACCATTATTAGGAGAGGAGTAGCATGGTTACAGAAGTAATAGATCAGCAACGGACTTAACTTTTTGACTAAGGATGGTGGAAGAGAAGATATGGGAGTATAACCAAAGCATATACGTCACTTTTATTGATATACAGAAGGCTTTTGATTCAATATCTCACGAAAAGGTATGGAGATGTATGGAGGAGAGGTATGGTGTTAAGGGATATCTAAAGAAAGCTATAAAAAGTTTGTATTACCCATGTGTATGCAGTGGTAGAACATCAAAGGGGGCAGAAAAGTGGTTCCCTGTAGAAACAGGGGTTAAACAAGGAAGTGTGTTTTACAAGCTCTTTCGTCTTATTCACATCTTCAGGGAATACAGATGAAAATGGTATTACAATAAGGTTGAGAAGATGTGAGATTGAACACTTGGAAAGGAACTGGGAATATACAAAAGTCACTAATGAAAAAGAATAAATCTTAGAGAACAACACAAATGAACAAATTACTTTTGGTCACTTGTAACCTGATTACAAATTTTGTTGTTAATGAATTTATCTAATTTATAAATGCCACTACTGATATTAGGATTAAAACCTTCAGAATGTTGTATAATATTTCTTTCTTTAATGTTTATTTTGAAGAATGAATTACAAAAAAAATATAGTGCAATTAATACAATGATTGAAATCTTTTATGTGAATAAATAGAGCATTGAATTCTTATGCTGTTTTTGCCTTATATTTGTGTTGTCTAATTCTGGTTGGTAGTTCTTTACCTGTTTGTCCAATGTCATACTTTTTACAATCTCTGCAATGAATTTTGTATATGCAGCCATCTGAATCAACAGGTGAATTCTTAATTATTAATTTCTTAAATGTACATGGGTTATTAAAAGCTACTTTGATATATATTCCATATTTTAAGTAGATGAGGAAATTGGGAAAGATAAAAGGTAATACTAAAAGGTTCTTAGAGTCAAAAAGGTGAGAGAGTTGATCCTATAGATTTTTTTTTTCTAAAGCGAGGGCGTTATCTAAAAATGTTCTAGGATACTTTAATCCCAAACCTACATTAACAATAGACTCAAATTCTTCAAGAGTGAATTAAAGGCTGCATATACGGTATACGGAAGGCACGTCAAAACACGGAGGAAAATACAGATTTTTTTTTACTTTATCATGGTGTGCCGAGTAATAAAGTATTTAAGAAAACACATTAGTCGTTTTTCCATAAGCACTGAATTTAAAAACATTACCTTCTCTATGAATAACGCAATCTAAAAAGGTCAATTTACTATAATTTTCTAATTCTACAGTAAAATTAATGGAGGAATAAAATTATTAAGAGAATGCAAAAAAGAATCAAGATCTTCAGTACATGGCCACAGACAAAGAACATAATCTATATATCTACATCACATCGCATTAAATGGCAAAATTTCACACAATAGTGTCTTTTAAAAAAATAATTTCATGTAGAGATTACTCAAGACAGGCGAGAGAGGATTCCCCTTAGCCATTCCAAACTACTGGGAATAAAAATTACTATTAAATTCAAACTTACAATCCTTGACGCATAATTTGATAAGTTCAACTATAGTATCAGAATGCAAAGGAAGTGGAATCTTGTCCAAATAATCGGTGAAAAAGGCAATTAGATAATATACTGGAATTTTAGTACATAAACTAGAAAGTGTCAAAACTCAAGAGCATGACATTATATTCAATACTTAAACTATTCATTTTTAAACTAAGTCTAGATATTTTTATGGATGAATTAGAAATTGTGTGTGTGTGTGTGTGTGTGTGTGTGTGTGTGTGTGTGTGTGTGTGTGTGTGTGTGTGTGTGTGTGTGTGTGTGTGTGTGTGTGTGTGTGTGTGTGTGTGTGTGTGTGTGTGTGTGTGTACGTGTGTACGTGTGAGTGTGTGTGTCTCTGTATGGTTGTGTTTGTGCCTGTGTGTGCAAAGTAGCCGGGCTGTTTTGTTCATGGTCCTATAACTATCGGTGACTTTTTGCTAAGTCCTAGCACGCTGGGCAAAGGTGACCTCTGCCACAGCTAAACGTTTCTTGGCGTGAACAATAATCACTATTCAATGTATTTCTCTTTAATATGTTGATCCAAATATCTCATTGGCGCACTGGTTTCGACCTCACTTCGCACTTTGCGGACCCAGGTTCGAGGTCAGCGGGTACATTCCGCGCACTCAGGGTCAAGGATGCGGTTGCTGTCTTTACTAAATCAAGCTTCTTTCTTACCGACATCTTAACTTCCCTATTCATCGTCCTTTCTCCTTTCTCCTCCATTCTCCCTACGCCTCCTCCTATCCCTCCACATCCCACCTCTTCCCCTCCCTTCCTTTTCCTCCTACTTCAACTCCCTTCCCCCCTCTTCCCTCACCTCTTCCTTTCACCCACCTTTTCCCCTCCCCTCCTTTCCCCTCCCCCTCCCCTTCTCCCCTCCTCTTCCCCTTCCTTTTCCCATCCCCTTCTCCTTCTCCTCCCTCTCTTCCTCCACTTTTCCCTCCCGTCATTTACCCTCTTCTCCCATTACTTTATTTATGACGTCTATGAGAAGATACTATCTCCTACCCCTCCCTTCCTTTCACCCACCTTTTCCCCTCCCCTCCTCTCCCCTTCTCATTCCCCTCCCCCTCCTCTTCTCCATCCTTCCCCTTCCCCTTCCCCCTTCTCCTCCCTCTCTTCCTCCACGTTTCCCTCCCCTCCTTTACCCTCCTCCCCTAGTACTTTATCAATGACGTCTATGAGAAGATATCATCTCCTACCCCTCTCCATCCCCAACTCTTCTCCTCCCTTCCTCTACCTCCTATTATCCCCTCCTCACTTCCCCCACCTCTTCTCCTCCCCCCTTCCCCTTCCCCCTTCCCTTCCCCTCCTCTTCCCCTTCCCTTTCCCTTCCCACATCTTCTCCTTCTCCTCCTCCACCTTTCCCTCCCCTCACCTACTCTCCTCTCCCAGTACTTTATTAATGACATCTATGATAAGATATTATCTTCATGGGTAGAAGTGCTTGCGAAAGGTGAATTACAGGCAACAAAATTTAATTAACACCAACGACTGTCCCATGCATTCATCAGCAATCACATATTTCGTAGACCTGTTTGGGATCTTTAGTGGTCAGTATTATTAAACAAAAACAAAAAAACAAAAATAAAAATAAAAAATAAATAAAATAGAAATGAAAGAATATTGCATGTACTCCGTTATGTTTCGATCATATTCTTATTTGTCCCAAGAATTTTTAATCCCTTCGGCACTTTCATGGCACCCTCTCCCCATGAAGCGTGCTGAGGATTTGTGGCCCTGTGCCAAGGCTGAACTTCTCCTTCCTCCTTGGCCCTCTACCATCTCCACCTCCTTGGCACTGACGGCCCATGGTGACCGCAGACACCACGACAAAATCGATTTTTTTTTTCTTCTTGAGCTGAGGCGAATAACGTTGATGTCGCCTCATGGGGACATTGGCCGAAGAAAGTTTCTCGGGCATGTTGGAGGAAGGAAGGTCAAGGAGGAAGGAGGAAGGAAGGAGAAAGAGAACGAAAGGAGGAACCACAAGGAAGAAGGAGGAAGAAAGGAGAAAGAGGAGGAAGAACGGAGGAAGGAATAATAGAAAGGAGGAAAGAGGAAGAATGAAGAAGGAGGAGGAAAAAGGAGAAAGGAAAAATAAAGGGAAAGGATGAGACAGAATTAGAAAGGATTAGAAAAGATTAGAATGATCAAAATTATCAAAAAGGATTAAAGAGGATTTGTAAGGATTAGAAAGGATTCGTAAGGATTAGAACAAAAGGGTTAGAAGGGGATTTAAGGAGAAATGAGGAGAATGAGGGGAAATGAAGGAAAGGGGGTTAGGAAGGGGGTGCAAGAGTGGGAAATGAGGAAAAGAAATAAAGATTAGGAGAAATGAAGAAAATAGGGGAGGAAGGAAGAATTAGACAAATTAGAGGGAGCTAGGACGAGTTCGGTGGGATTGAGAGGAATTGGGAGGTGGAGGGAGGAAGGAGGAGTTAGGAGGAGGGGAGGAAGAAGTAGGTGAATTGCCTACGCCAGGAGGCGCGTAACCTCAGCCGAAGCCGCCACCTTTGCCTGATGTCCCGAAGGAACTAGGAGTCGGAAAGGAATGTGGAATTAATACTCACACATAATCGAATCCGAGACCAGCATGCTTCCAATTACGCCACCAACGTGAGAAGAGAAAGAGTGGTAGTCATTCCTCCATCGAACACCAGTTGATTTTATTCAGTTAAAAAATTCCAGTTACAAATGGGACATATTTATTTCGATCTATTTGTGCCTATGCTGTGCCAAGGAATATTTATTTATGGTTTGATAATTCAAAGGTTTGTGATGATTTATATCGACAGGGTGTGCCTACAAAAGACATTCATTTAGTTTCGGAACAAGATAAAAAAAATCTGCATTGTATTCAGCTGATTTGAACTCCAGTAATGAAAGGGTTAAGAATAAAAAGAAGAAAAAAAATAGAAGAGAGGAGCAAGGAAGAGGGGTAGGGGGAAGAGAGAGAGAGAAAAAAAAAGAGAGAAAACGAGTGACGAGTAAGTGAAAGGTTGTGTCAGGAGAAGAAAACTTTTTGTTGTAAATGAAGAAAGATGGAAGAAGAGACAGATAAAGAGAAACAGTGGAAGAATGAAAAACTTTTTTTTTTAGGAAAAAAGGGGGAGAAACGGGGAAGAGGAGGAAGAGGAAGGAAAAGGACGAAGGAGGAAGAGCAGGAGAAGGAAGAGGAAAAGGAGGAGGGGGGCGACGGGGAGGAGGGGGAGGAGGAGTAAGAAGGAGGAAGAGAGGAGGAGGAAGGAGGAAGAGGAGGAGAGGGAAGAAGAAAAGGAGGACGAGGAGGAAGAGGACAAGGTCTGAGGAGGAGGTCCACTGGGCTGACATTCGGTCTTAGAATTGGGTCAAAATTTTCTTTGAGTTTCTTTTGTTTTCTCTTTCCCTCTCATAGAAAGGCTAATAATCAGTGACTGCTACTCTTCTCTTCCCTTCTCTTCCTTTCTTCCCCCTTTATTTTTTCTTTCTTTCCCTTTCCATCCCTCTCTCTCCCTTTCCTTCCTTTTCTTTGCCCTTTGCTCCCTTTCCCTCTCCTTTTCTCCCATTTTCTTCCCTTCTCTCTCTTTTTCTTCCTTTCTCTTCTCTTCTCATTCTTTTTCTCCCTTTCTCTCCCCTACTTTCTCCTTCTCTCTCCTCCTTTTCTCTTCTTTGCCCTTCTTTCCCGCTTTTTCTTTCTCTCCCTTCTATCCCTTTTCTACTCTTTATTCCATTTTCTACCCTTACCTCCCATTTTCTCCCTTTCTCTCTCATTCTTTCCTCTTTTCTCCCTTTCTCTCCCTTCTCTGTCTTTCTCTCTTCCTCTTCTTCCTCTTCCATCCTCCTCCTCCTCCTCCTGTCCTTCATCCCGTTCCTACTCCATCTTGAGCCTCCATTTGGTCTGTGCGCTCGTGCCATGGAACTCACTAAGAGAAGAGATATTTGATCTTTTCTGCATGAAATTATTCTCCCTTGGAGAAATATTTCTCCAACTTCCGTTTCATCATAATTGAAATAACTTTGGTTTAGAATGTCATTCCAGGTCACCACTGAGGCTCAGGCTCCTCATCCTCCCCCTCCACCTTTTCCTACTCTTCTATCTCTTCTTTCCACTACTCTTCCTATTTCTCCTCTTTTTTTTACTATTTTTTTTTTTTTTTTTTTTTTTTTTTTTAGAAATGACTTCCATCCTCAAGGAACTATATGGTGAAAGCAATCAGAATCTGTATTCCATAGACACATTTCATTGACCCCAATGACTGTGGTCGACTACCCTTTTATATTTTGTATTGTTTTATTTCAATGAAACCTAATACAAATCTTCATTTATCCTACTTACTACTACAGTCTGCTCAAAATCGAGGTTTTGTACATAAGCTGATTTAGGGTGTGGGGACCTGGTACCTCTCAGGCATAGGAGAGCTGATTATATGAGTGAGAATGATAGTCTACATCTCATCCACGATACAATACTGTTCATTGATTGTTGTTCCAATTCTACCATCACCTCTGCTAGCACAAACGTAGAATACATTTGCCCTTGGACTCATCGCGCCTGAAGTCGTGAAGGTTATCGGAGTGAATGAGCCCTGGTCTACATTCTGTATACGCTCCTCATACATCCTGATTTTCTAATTCTCATTTCGGGAATGGGAGTGGAACTACTACTACTACTACTACTACTACTACTACTACTACTACTACTACTACTACTACTACTACTACTACTACTACTACTACTACTACTACTACTACTACTACTACTACTACTACTACTACTACTACTACTACTACTACTACTACTACTACTACTGTTACAACTGTTACTACTGCTTTTACTGCTGTTCCTGCTGTTACTGCTGCTACTGCTGCTACTGCTGCTACTGTTGCTACTGTTGCTACTGCTCTTGCTTCTTCTGCTACTGCTCTTGCTACTGCTGCTACTGCTGGTGCTGCTGCTGCTACTGCTACTACTACTACCACTGCTGTTACTGCTACTACTGCTGCTACTGCTACTCCTACTGCTTCTATTACTATAAACTCTACTTTGCTTCCTTTTCATTCTTCTCCACATTCTTCTCCTCCACCTTTTCTTTCTCCTCCTCATTTCCTTTCTCCTCCACTTTTTACTCTTCATTAATTTCCTGGTGTCCTGATTTTTCCTCCTCCTCCTTTTTCTCCTTCCTCTCCTCCTCTCCCTTTTCCTCTTCCTCTTCCTCTTCCTCTTCCTCTTCCTCTTCCTCTTCCTCTTCCTCTTCCTCTTCCTCTTCCTCTTCCTCTTTCTCTTCCTCTTCCTCTTCCTCTTCCTCTTCCTCTTCCTCTTCCTCTTCCTCTTCCTCTTCCTCTTCCTCTTCCTCTTCCTCCTCGTGCTCCTCCGTGCCCTCCTCTTATTCATTCGAGACGGAATTGCTCATCTCTGTTATATCAACCATTTTAGGCTTTCCATTAGTCCTCATCTATCTCGACCCCACCACCCTCACCCTCTCCCTCATATCCTCACGTGCCTTCACCTCTCCGTCTCTCTTTTGTTTTCTCTCTGTCTTGCTCTCTCTCTCTCTCTCTCTCTGTCTCCCTTGCTCTTACTCTCTCTCTTGCTCTCGCACTTGCTCTCGTTCTTTGACTCCCACTCTCGTTCTCATTCTCGTTCTCACTCTTGCCTTCGCTCTCGATCTCGTTCTCACTCTTACCCTCGATCTCGCTCCTGCGCTCACTCCCGCTCTTGCATTCGATCTTGCACACCCGCTTTTGAACTCTCTCTCTCTCTCTCTCTCTCTCTCTCTCTCTCTCTCTCTCTCTCTCTCTCTCTCTCTCTCTCTCTCTCTCTCTCTCTCTCTCTCTCTCTCTCTCTCTCTCTCTCTCTCTCTCTCTCTCTCTCTCTCTCTCTCTCTCTCTCTCTCTCATCTCTCTTCCTCTCTCTCTCTCTCCCTCTCTTTCTCTCATTTTCAATTAATATCTAACCGATGGTCAGATATGAATAGCATCGCCTGCATAATCGGCTGAATAAAACCTTCAATTTCAAGGGATTACAAAAATAAAAAATAAAATTAATATCTAGAGAATATGGAAAAGCAAATACGATAGAGACGTCCAAGGTCTGCCAAAGTACAAAGGATTACAAAGGCAAAGCATGCCGACAGGAGACCTTTTGATCCATATCTAGGTCGGATGCAAAAAAAAAAAAAAAAAAAAAAAAAAAAAAATCATATTAATAATAAATTAAAACTATAACAATGTAAATAACAATTAAAATACATAAATAAATGCTTTGGTATAGTTGAATAACAAACAAACAGGTAAATAGTAAATGATAATAAATTGACATATAACTAATAATAAATGAAAATCAGACAGACAAATTATAACAAAACAAAAAAAAATAATATAACATAAATTATAATAATTACAGCATCTTACTTAGGTATTTATCTAAATGATTCTTAAAGCTTCGAACTGAACTACATTGCACTACCTGTGCAGGAAGTTTATTCCATTCATTAACTACACGGTTGGCAAAGTTGTTTCTACCTACTTCCAAATTGAATCTATTTCCGGACAGTTTGAGACCATTGTTTCTTGTCTGATTCTCATTCAATGTGAAAATTTGGTCACTTTTGATGTTGTCAATTCCCTTTAAAATCTTAAAGACCTGTATCAAGTCACCTCTGAGTCTACGCTTTTTTAGGGAAAACAGATTCATGTGCTTAAGTCGATTTTCGTATGATTTATTTTTGATATTTGGAATCAGTTTTGTGGCTCGCCGTTGTACTTTTTCCAGTCTGTCAATGTCTTTAATGAGATTCGGTGACCATACGGAAACAGCATATTCCAAATGTGGACGAACTAACGATTTATAACATTTGCTTTTCATACTCGGCTATCCGAGACAGGTGGCTCTCAATATATATATGTATACACACACACACACACACACACACACACACACACACACACACACACACACACACACATATATATATATACATATATATATATATATATATATATTATATATATATATGTATATATATATATATATATATATATATAGAGAGAGAGAGAGAGAGAGAGAGAGAGAGAGCGAGAGAATGGAAATAAATAAAATAAATGAATGTAGAATAAAGTAAAATCAAATTAAAAAACTAAAGAAATTAATAAGAAAATAGATATATAAATAAGCAGACGAATAAAATAGAAAAATGAATATAATAAAAATATATCATGAACTATATAAGCATATGAGATCAATAAACAAATAGTAAACATAAAGTTAAAAAAAATGAAGGTAACAATAACAATAAACAAAAGGACAAATAAAAATATAATCAAATATTGAGCAACTACACTTGCCTATCTTAGCCTGAGCGTTGCCGCTTACCTAATGACCGCAGTCAAATCTTCATTTTCAAATATTTTTGGATATTTTCTCCAAAATATTCATTACACGGATCCATGAGTGTGGCGGCTGTTTTGCGCGTTTATTCTCGGCTTCAAAATTGTCCTTGAGGCGCTGTGGAGGCCTCAGCTCGATTTCCAGTGGCC
>NC_134779.1:69712636-69722636 GCF_046742065.1 Oratosquilla oratoria
GACGTCCAATGTTTCACCAGTGACGTATGCCAAATATTTTGTTTTTATTAATGCCAAAAGCTTTAATTTAACATAGGGGGTATTAGGGATATACAGCGCTTCTAGCCTTCAGGACAATATTGGGTCTAATTAGTGAAATTTTAGAAATGGTAAAAGAGGAATAAAAGATGTCGTAGAAGAAAGGACTGACAGAAGGAATAAGAAGTGTTCAGCATTCTTCTTTGATTGGAAATTAGTTTCATATTTTAAATGAGTGCTGTGTGACTCTGTTCCCTCGGGGTATTACTACATTGTTTAAAGTAATGATGGAAAGAAAGTGAAGACTTCGTGCGACTTGTTTTGGCTGGTGACGGACGATTTTGTCGGGCTGAGTTGAATGACACCTTGAAGGAGGCTGATAGACAAGTGTGTAGAAAGGAGGGTGTAGATGACGAGTGTTATATTTCATAGTTTATGTATTTACATATTACGCGAAGGCAAAAAGGTGAAGGAGGTGCACAACCTCGCTCTCCTCCTAAATTTTTACAAACAGCCGCCGGGGACCTGATTTTATTGCTGTATAATGTTAATTTTTATGCTGATGTAACAATATGTAAACTAAGTCAGAGGTGCATTGATTTCGAGATTGGTTGAGTAAGCAGTATTGCTTACGGGGTTTGTAACAACCTTTCTGAATGGAGAAAGGGTGGAGGAGAAAATTAAATTGGTTCACGAGAGTAAAATTACGCCCTTAGGGGAGGATTTTAAATATAAACGTAAATATCATTGGACTAAAGAAATCATGGCGTCGTTGCAGAGCTGACCTAGTGAACAAATTGAGGATTCCTAACGAGAGTCCCTTGGTGTTACTTAGAGAATCAAGTGTATATATATTCGGGAAGAAAATAAAGAAAATTAAGTTTCGTTTAATTCTCCTCTCTTAGAGTAATACGACTGAAAAATTCTTATACACGTAACAAATATAGTGAAAGACGTTTTATATAAAAAAAAGTAAATGCACGAAAGAAAGACGACACATAGAGACGACAGCACAGTGTGGTGAATGGGGAGCAGAGAAAGGAACAGGTGTGACGAAGCTAACAGTGGTGGTAGCGGTGGGATTCGAACCCACGCCTCCGAAGAGACTGGTTTAACAAACTACAGAACCACGCAGTGCACGCAACAACATCCTCTCTATGTACACAACCAAAACCACGCATTGAATACTGACTACGAGGGGACGACTGCAAGCAACAGTGAACAAGGGGGAATACCTCTGCGAATGAACGAGGGACGACGAGGTAGTGAACCAAGGAAGACGTGGATGACGTACGTGTGAGCACGACTACAAAGAAGGTAGTTAATTCAAATCGACTTTTGAAATTTAAAGGTATGACTATATATAATTTTGATGAAATAACTGCAGAAAAGCTGTATAAAGATCTTAAACAAACAATGGATTTAGGGGAGATAGATTACCTTCTTCAAGGTTATAGTGAAACTAAAGCAATTAGTCCATATGTGATGACAGTGGGAATGCAAGAACAGAACGAAATTAAGAAGTCTAGAAGTGATTACAGAAACAGAGGATCTAAGTATAGAGTTAGAAGCACATAAAGGAATATTAGAATTGAATGATACAATTGTAATGAATGGGGGTATAAAGCACAAGAGTGTTATTATGAAACTATTTGTAGAAACTGCAAATATGAGGAGTTTGAATGTGTTTGAGATGAGGTGCCTAAGAAGTATGATAGGGGCTAATAGGCTAGATAGAATGAAAAATAAGGAGGTGAGGAGGAGAACAGTGGTGTAAAGGGAGATGGGAGATAGGGTTGATGAAAGAGTATTAGGATGGTTTGGGCACATGGAAAGAATGAGTGATGAAAGGCTAGTAAATGAGGTATGGAAGGCAGTTGTGGAGTGAGTGAACATGAAGGGACGTCCTAGGTTGTGGTGGTTGGATGGGGTGAAGGGGGCTTTGGGGAAGAGGGGAATGTCTGTTGAGGAAGGACGGGAGAGGACAGAAGACAGGGGTGAATGGAGAAGGGTAGTATATGGATGATGTTGTAATGCATGGGGTGGAATGGGTCGGGGATGAGGGGTGAGGGAGTATGTGTGAGAAAATTTGACGCAGCCTGGAGGGATTTCTCCCCGTCTTCTCCTTTTCTGCATGAGAGGACGGAGAGGGGCGTCGCCGATTTAATGAAACGGCCTTGCTGTGGATGTACTGTGTCTTGCGATACTGCTTCTGACCCAGGGCAGTGGACAAGGTGCAGGGATGACCCGTCATCCAGGAGGTGCTAAGATAAGAGGGAGGGTGGAGGGGAATGGAGTGTATTTAGGGATGGAATGGGTGGGAATGATTTTATGCCTTTTCCTTTTTGGCTACCTCCCTTGAAAGGGGGAAAAAGCCTTGGTATATGTATGTATGCAAATATGAGGGTCATGATTAATATCACTGTAGAAATCCACCTTTCTGTTTGTATCACCAGAGGATAGGACATAGAACACAGGGTTGTAGAGCAATGCCAAATTTTCGTATTCACACAGAACCAAGAGGAAAACCCCCAGATACAAAATGAAAGAACACTATTGATCTAACTATAGAAATACACAGTGTTGTGTTAGGGACAAGAATGATAGAAAGTTGAAAGAAAACACTAACATCAAAGATAATAATAAACTGACTATAACAATTGAAAGGAATTCTATAGGACCTCTCCTTACGGGTAGTATTCAATAAACCTATTCAAGTATTTATTGATACAGGATCTGTAGTTAATGTTATAACTAGCAAAGGTTTAAGCCAATTGAAACCAGGAGTAAAAATCTTTAACACAATCCATTACTCATAGCAAGGAGTAACTGGCAATCAGTTAGAAACATCAGGTAAGGTTGAATTAGAGGTCATCTTATATGAAAATGAGCATTTCCACATTACATTGATAGTTGTAGAAGAATATGTTTTCCTAGGAGACTTATTGATAGGATTTGCAACTATGAGAAAAGAGGGCATGCAAATATGTAATGCTGAGTTTGAGATATTAGTGATATCACAGCTAATCCCATTTCTAAGTCAACCAGACTTAGAGCCAGTATCAGTAATAAGAAACTCTCTTGAAATAGATAGGGAAGATAATTTTAATATGTTGGATAGCGGAGCAGAGCGGTCCAGATCAACAGAAAATAAAGTCTCATATAGTGAACCCAACTCAGATATTCAAGAAATCCCAGAAATGACTAATTCTTCAACTTCAAATGAAGCTTTGCCAATTGTGGAAGGTGGCGTAATAAAGTGGACGTTGTTACACTCCATAGCAATTAAAAGGGTAAAAGTGCAATTGAAAGGAATCACTGTAGACTCTGAAATTTTAACCATCCCAGAATCAATTAGGATAAAAGGTTTGAAATTGGACTCAGGAATTTATAAGACAAACAAGAATATGGTAGAAATATTAGTGATTAGTACTTTGAACAAATACACAGTCTTAAGAAAAGGTACATAAATAGAATGTTTCAAATTTATACAAAACCCATTGAAATTTTTAATGAGAGTACTTAGGAGGTGGAATCACCAATTTCATCAATTTATTCAATTCAGGAAGAAACAGATTTGGGAGAGAAATACAAGAATCAGCTACAACCTACTAGTTGTTCTGAGTTAGATGAAAGCTTAGTTACCTTGCTCATGAAGCACAATAAAGCAATTGCTTTGCCAGGAGACGCCTTGCGTAAAACAATTGTTTTGAAACATCAGCTCAAATTAAAACCAGGGACTCAACCTATCTATATATCTGCTTACAGATAACCGCATTCCAACTAGCCATTGTAGATAGATTGATCACCAAAATGTTATCGCAGGATATCATGGAACATAGTAAAAATAAGTGGAATTTTCCTCTGATTCTAGTGGTAAAATCAGAGGGTACCATGCATTCAGGTATTGATTACAGGGAATTGAATAAACAGACATTACTTGAAATATTACTGGCAATAGGAGAAATTCTTAGTCGTTGGGGAACCAAGAATAGGTATTTTAACACTATAGATATCAAGTCTGCTTTCTGGCAGAAGACTCACAAGAACTCTCAGCCTTTCTACTTCAACGGGACACTGAGTTGAAACGAGTACCATTTGGGTTATATAAAAGTCCATTAACTTACATGAGATTAATGAATACAGTTGTAGGTGGGTAGTTAGGAAACATTGCCAGTGTATTTCTATATGGTATTTTAATAGTTTCCCAAATAGTACACGAGCACTTTAAGGAATTAGACTTGGTATTCTCAAGACTAGTTGAAGCAGGATTGAAAATGAACCTTGAAAATTGTAGGTTTTTGCTGGACTGTTATTTATTTGGGACATAAAATAGATAGGCATGGACTTAGGAGAATACATTCAAAGGTAGAAGCAGTAAAGAATTTTTTAGTTCCGAACAATATAGAAAAAGTTAGAAGTTTCTTGTGATACACGGGATATCATAGGGAATTTATCTAGGGATATGAAGACATAGTTAATCAATTGTGTATTTTATTGAAAAAAAAATCAAAGTTCATGTGGGGACTTGCACAACAGCAAGCTTTTGACAAGATGAAAAATAAACTTACTAATTTTCCAGTTCTCATATTTCCTGATTATGATAAGGAATTAATTCTTTTACTGATGTGTCTGACATTGAGTTAGGAGGCATACTGATGCAAGAGAGAAATGAAATATTGAATTTCTAGACTTTGTAATGGTGTAGAGAGAAACTACTCCATAAAAGAAAAAGAAACCTTAGCCGTAATATATTCATTAGAAAGTTTTAGATATATGATTCCGGGATATCCAATCAGAGTGTGGACAGATCAGTACTTACTCAAACATAAGAATCTTAAGGGCAGTCTAGCCAGGTGTTTTACTACGCTTCAGTGTTATGAGGTTAGTTATGAATATATTCCGGATAGAAATATTAAGCAACCAACGACAGGGTTCATCAATTATGTCTGTAGTATAGATGAGCTAGTGACATTAGATGAGGAAAAGGTAACAAGGGAACAAAGAAAATATATGACATGGGAAAAAGTAGCCCAGTATTTAATAAACCCAAGAGGTAATCTTCCAAAACTACCAAAAGGGTATAAGATAGAGGGATTTCACATGACTAATGGACTTTTGTGTAGAAAAACAATTGTAAGCGGGAAAAATATTTCTAGGGGCCCAATGAATAAGTTGGTAATAACACAAACTATTGTACAAGAGTCATTAAATTTACTTCATTAAAGTGATTGTAGTTCACATCCAGGAAAAGATAAAACTTATATATAAGGACAACTTAAGTACTTTTGGCCAGGTATGAAGAAAGATATATATGATCATATAGAATTTTTTTTTAAATGTGCTAAAGTAAAAAGAAATACACCTAAACCTGCTCCTATGTTATTATATCTCATCCCGCAGAAACCTTGAAAAAAGTTCACAGAGATACATTGGAGTTAATATGTCTGAAAGTGGATATAGATATGCATTTGTTATTACTTATTATCTTTCAAAATTTTATATTTTACAACCCATACCAAATAAGAGAGCTGAAACAATTGCTTCAGTAATCTATGATCAGATATGATGTATTTTCACTATACCTAAGTTCTTAGTTTCAGATAATGGATCTGAAATTCATAAAAAAATCTTGGAAGAAGTATGTAGGTTATTTAAGATTCATAAAATCAATTTTTATTAGTGACTCATCCTTAGAGCAACAAAGTTGTAGAGAGGTTGAATAAGATTTTTTTTAGATATCTCAGAGGTTTAAGAAGCCCACATAGTAACATGGGATAGTTGGATTCCTTGTGTTAAATGTACCCTAACAATCAAATTAGCACAGCTACAAGAGAAACACACCCATTTTATTATCTATGGGGAAGACAAAATTCTCCTATATGAAATCTTGATTGAAGGCGCAAAAACGTGTGCATAATATAGATGATTACATCTCAAATAGGATACATACATTTCAAGCTATACATCAAAGAGTTAGGGAACATATAAAAGAGTATACACAAGAGATGAAAAAGCAACAACACAAAATAGCACATAAAATAGAATTACAAATAGGAGATTTAGTTATGGTCATATCACATACAACCCATAATAAACTTTCACAGAGGTACTCAGGCCCATATAGGATAAATCATTTTGCAGGTAAAAATAGATACAATATCTTATGCTTAGAAAACAGGGAAGTGTCAATTAGACACATAGACGATTTAAAAAGCACTAGGGTAGAATTTGATGATGATGATAATAAATGTGACACTGAGGGAAAAGATGCATATGTATTACTTTTAAAGAAAAAATGAGTCCAGAGGAGTATAGGGAGTATAGTATTATGTGTGGGTTGTGTATTAATCCAAATACTTTTTGCAGGCAAAGGCTGCATGAGTTTAATTAATATCTACGGTGAGTGCCTTGGACTGGAACCCAATTCGTCCAGGAGCCTTGGTACAGCATCAAGGTAACCTGATAACGGTAGACCATATACTTAACATATTTTTAGATTATAAAAACATATCAAAGGAGTCACTGTAGACTCTGAAAACTTTAACCATCCCAGAATCAATGAGGTTAAAAGGTTTGAAATTGGACTCAGGGATTTATAAGACAAACGAGAATATGGTAGAAATATAAGTGATTAGTACTTTGATTAAGAACATAATCTTAAGAAAAAGTACATAAATAGGATGTTTTCAAGTTTGTACAAAACCCATTATCTTTTTAAATGATTGTACTGAGGAGGTAGAATTACCACTTTCAATAAACTGTTCAGTTCAGGGAGAAACAGATTTGGGAGAGAAATACAAGAATCAACTAGAACCTACTAGTTGTCCTGAGTTGGATGAAAGCTTATTTGCTTTACTCTTGAGGCACAAAGCAATTGCTTTGCCGGGGGACACCTTAGGCATTTTTTTTTTTTCTAACATCAGCTCAAATTAAAACCAGTGACTCAACCTATCTATATACCTGTTTAAAGATTACCACATTCCAAACTAGCCCTTGTAGATACATTGATCACCGAAATGTTATCGCAGGATATCATTGAACATAGTAAAAGTGAGTGGAACTTCCCGCTGACTCTGGTGCCAAAATCAGATGGTTCCATGCGTCCAGTTATTTGTTATAGAAAATTGAATAAGCAGACCATACGCGACTGATTACCATTTCCGGTGATAGGGGAAATAATAGAAGTTTGGGAACTGAGAATAGGCATTTCAGCAATATAGATATTAAATCTGCTTTTTAGCAAATAGAGTTACATGAAAACTCCCGAGAACTCACAGCCCTTTCTACTCCAACGGGACACTATGAGTTCAAACGAATGTCATTTGGGTTATATAAATTCCATTAACTTACATGAGATTTATGAATACTGTTGTAGATGGGTTGTTAGGAAATACTGCCAGTGTATTTCTAGATGATATTTTAATGGTTTCCCAAGGAACGGATGAGCACTTTAAGAAATTATATTTGGTATTCACAAGACTAGTTGAAGCAGGATTGAAAGTGAAACTTGAACAATTTAGTTGTTGAAGGACAGTGTTATTTATTTTGGGACATAAAAAGACAGGCATGGACTTAGTACAATAGCTTCAAAGGTAGAAGCAGTAAAGAATTTTTCAGTTCCAAACAATATAGAAGTAATTAGAAGTTTCTTGGTATTGACAAGATATTATAGGAAATTTATCCAGGGATATGCAGACATAACTAATCCATTAAGTTTTTGTTGAGGAAAGACTCAAAGTTCATGTGGAGACTTGCGCAACAGCAAGCTTCTGACAAGTAGAATAATAAACTTACTAGTTCTCTATTTTTTATATTTCCAGACTATTATAAGGAGTTCATTCTTTGAACTAATGCCTCTGACATAGGATTAGGAGGCATACTGATACAAGAGAGAAATGGTATGTTAAATCCAATAGCTTACACATCTAGATTTTGTAATAGTGCATAGAGAACCTACTCTATAACAAAAATAGAAAGAGTGATATATTCATTAGAAAATTTTAGCGATATGATACTTGGATATCCAATCAGAGTGTGGGCTGATCATACAGCTATCAAACTCATTTAAGCATAAGGACCTTAGGGGCAGACTAGCCATGTGGTTTGCTATAATTCAATGTCTGTAGTAGAGAAGAGCTAGCAACCTTCGATGAGGAAATGATAATAATGGAACAGAGATGATAAGACATGGAAATCAGTAGCCCAGTATTTGATGAACTCAAGAGGAAATCCTTCAAAACTACCAAAAGGCTATAATATAGAGGAATTTTGTTTGAGTAATGAACTTTTGTATAGAAAAATAGTTGTAAGTGGGAAATGTATTGCCAGAGACACAGTGAATCAGTTGGTAATACCACAAACTCTTGTACAAGAGGTATTGAAGTTACTTCATGATAGTGATTGTAGCTCACATCCAGGAAAAGATAAAACTTATATACAAGCAGAACTTAAATATTTTTGGCCAGGTATGAAGAAAGATATATATGATTATATAGATTTTTTTAATGTACTAAGGTGAAAGGAAATATACCAAAACCTGCTCCTATGCTATCATATCCCATTCCGCATAAACCTTGGGAAAAAGTTCACAGAGATACATTGGATTTTCCTATGGTTGAAAATAGATATGTATTTGTTGTTATGGATTATCTCTTAAGATTTTGTGTTTTACAACCCAATCCAAATAAGAAAGCTGAAACAATTGCTTCATTATCCTATGATCCGGTAATCTATAATTTCACTACACCTAAGATCTTAGTTTCAGATAATGGAACTGAATTTAATAACAAAATCTTAGAAGAATTATGTAGGTTATTTAAGATCCAAAAAGCCAACATTTTAGTGAATCACCCGAAGACCAATTATGTTGTAGAAAGCTTAAATAAGAAAATCATTACATGCCTTAGAGGTATGATATGTCATAGTAGTATAAATTGAGATACTTGATTCCTTGTGTTAAATGTACCCTAAACAACCAAATTAACACAACTACAGGAAAAACACCTCATTTTATTTTTGGGGAGGACAAATTTTTTCCTTGTGAAATCTTAATTTCAGAGCAGAAATCTGTGTATAATATAGATGATTATATCTCAAATAGAATACATACATTTCAAGCTATACATTATAGAGTTAGAAAACACATGCAGGAGTATACACAATAGATGAAAAAGCAACACCACATAGGAGATTTAGTTGTTGTCAAATTACGTGCACTTCGTAATAGTCTTTCACCGAGGCACTCATATCCATATATGATAATTGATTTTGCAGGTGGAAATAAGTACAAGATCTTACACTTAGAAGCTATGTAAGTATCAAATTAATCACTTAGATGATATAGAGAAAGTTAGGATATAATTTGAGGATGAGGATATACGTGAAACTGAGATTAAAGATTCTCAAGGTGTTAGTGTAGTAATTAAGATTTTATACCCAGAGGAGTATAGGGAGTATGTTGATAAAGTATTTTGTGAACTGAAGATTAATCCAAATACGTTTTACAGATGAAGACTATAATAGTTTTAGTAATCCATATGGTGTGTGCCTTGGACTGGAACTCAGTTCATCCGGGAGCCTTGATACAACATCAAGGTAACCTGATAATGGTAGACCATATCCTTAGCATAGTTTTGGATTATAAAAACATACCTGTAATTAAAGATAATGTTGACTCCGTGAGAGTGAAATTAATTTCATTAACGGAGAATATTTCCAGTAAAGATGTTCAAAAGAAACTTGAAATTACGATAAGTGAAATAGAACATAAAATTGATGTCATAGATTCAAACTTCAAAAGAAATGGTAAACAAAAGAGAAGTATGGTAGTTGTAGCTTTAATTCTTGCTGGATTAGGAATATCCAATTTCGCCTTCTTTGCTGACTTAAAGGTTTTTATGAATAGATTGAATGAGAAAGCTGCAAAAGAAATTATAATCTATAAACAAGTGTAAAAAACATTGAGGAATTGATACATGAA
>NC_134779.1:69730136-69742636 GCF_046742065.1 Oratosquilla oratoria
GGAGAGACAGAAAGAGAAAGAGGGAGGAGGAAGGAGGGGGAAGAAAGGGGGGGAGGGGAGGGGGAGGGGGGAGGGGGAGGGGAGGGGAAGGGGATGGAGAATAAAGAAATAAAGTTTAGGGAGGAAGAGAGATAAAGAAGAAAGTTGATGGAGGAAGAAAGTTGGATAAGCTTAAGGTTGCCATCGATGATTTAACAAATATCACCATTTCTTCATTTTGCTCTTATGAGTCGTTCTTCATTATAGTTGTTTATTTGTTTACATTTCAACGTTAAACATTTATCATTTTCTTAATTGAATTAATTTTATTTCATCTAATCGATTCTATTTAATTTGATTTTACTTCATTTTGTTCTATTTTATCATATTCTATTTTATTCTACAGCATTTCATTTGTCTGTTTTCATTTTACCAAGGAAATTGTTCACAACAGAAAATCATTGGAAACAAATATATATATATTATTCAATTTCTAAATTAGAAGACAAGTCATGACTTCGAATGTGCGCCAATTTTACCGTTCAGTGTGGAGTTAAGGACATTAATCCAGTTTAACCCACCCCAACTTAACCCAACCCAAAATCTAACACAACTAAACCAAATTCAAAACAACCCAACCCGACCCAACCTAACCCACCCCAACTTAACCCAACCCAACCCAAGATCTAACACAATTAAACCCAATTCAAAACAACCCAACCTAACCCAACCCATCCCAACCCATCCCAACCCATCCCAACCCATCCCAACCCAACCCAAACCAACCCAACCCATCCCAACCCAACCCAACCCAACCCAACCCAACCCAACCCAACCCAACCCAACCCAACCCAACCCAACCCAACCCAACCCAACCCAACCCATCCCATCCCAACCCAACCCAACCCAACCCAACCCAACCCAACCCAACCCAACCCAACCCAACCCAACCCAACCCAACCCAACCCAACCCAACCCAACCCATCCCAACCCAACCCAACCCAACCCAACCCAACCCAACCCAACCCAACCCAACCCAACCCAACCCAACCCAACCCATCCCAACCCAACCCAACCCAACCCAACCCAACCCAAACCAACCCAACCCAACCCAACCCAACCCAACCCAACCCAACCCAAATCAACCCAACCCAGCCCAACTCAACCCAACCCATCCTAACCTAACTCAATCCAACCCAACACAATCTGACCTAACTCTAGTTTAACCCGAACCAAACCTTAAACTAACTCTAATCTAATCTAACCTAATCTAACCTAATCTTACCTAATCTAACCTAATCCAACCTAATCTGTGGCAACACGCCACATCTGCTGCAGTGTCCCCTAACTGTACATACGTTCAAGTGTACATAATATTGTTAATCTGCATTATATCATTGTGTTGCCACATCTGCTGCAGTGTCCCCTAACTGTACATACGTTCAAGTGTACATAATATTTGGACCATACTGTGTTGATAATGATAGATATGTACAATGACTTGATAAAGATAAATAATATTATGTACAGTTAGGGGACACTGCAGCAGATGTGGCGTGTTGCCACAAATCTAGCCTAAACTAACCTAGCCTAACCTAACCTAACCTGATCCAACCTGACCTAGCCTAACCAAACCTAACCTAACCTGACCTAGCCTGACCTAACCTAACCCTAACATTAACCTGACCCTAGCCCCATCTTAACCTTACCCTGACCTAATCTAACCTAACCTAATCTAACCTAATCTAATTTAAATTAACCTAACCTAACCTAACCTAACCGAGTCTAACCTAACCTGACACAACCTGACCTAGCCTGACCAAGCCTGACCTAACCTGACCCAGCCTGACCTAACCCAATCCCAACACTAACCTAACCCTAGCCCCACCTTACCTTACCCTGACTTAATCCTATCCCAACCCTAACTTAGCCCAAAACTAACTCTTACCTCACCCTAAGTTAACACTAACTAAACCTTAAACTAGCTCTAATCTAATCTAACCTAATCTAACCTAATCTAACCTAACCTAACTTAAATTAACCAAACGTAGCTTAACCTAACCTGACCCAACCTGACCTAGCCTGATCTAACCTGACCTAGCCTGACCTAGCCTGACCTAACCTGACCTAACCCAACCCTAACACTAACCTAACCCTACCCCCCATCTTAACCTTACCCTGACATAATATTAACCTAACCATAACTTAACTTTAACCTTACCCTTACCTCACCCTAACGTAACACTAACCTAATCTACACCTAATCTAACCTTAACCTAACTTTCACCTTAATCTAACCCTAACATAACCCTAACCTATCCCTAACCTATCCCTAACCTAACCTAACCTAACCTAGCCTAACCTAACCTAGCCTAACCTAACCTAACCTAACCTAACCTAACCTAACCTAACCTAACCTAACCTAACTTAACCTAATCTGACCTAACCTAACCTAACATAGTCTAATCTAACCTAACCTAACCGAGCCTAACCTAACCTAACCTAACCTAACCTAACCTAACCTAACCTAACCTAACCTAACCTAATCTAACCAAACCTAACCTAACCTAACCTAACCTAACCTAACCTAACCTAACCTAACCTAACCTAACCTAACCTAACCTAACCTAACCTAACCTAACCTAACCTAACCTAACATAACCTAACCTAACCTAACCTAAACTAAACTAACCTAACCTAACCTTACCTAACCTAACCTATCCTAACTTAACCTAACCTAACCTAACCTCAACTAAACTAACCTAACGTAACGTAACGTAACCTAAGCTAACCTAACCTAATCTAACTTAACCTAACCTAACCTAAACATAACCTAATCTAAATTAAATCTAACCAAAACCTAACCCTAAACCCAACCCTAAACCCAACCCTAACCTAACCCTAACCCAATTCTAACTCAACCCTAGCCCAACCCTAACGCAACCCAAACCCAGCCCTAACCTAACCTAACCTAACCTAACCTAACTCCAACCCTATCACTCATCCTAATCTTAACCCCAAACCCCAAACCCTAACTCCAATTCAGATCACACCTTATGCGTTGTCGAGTTCTTCCTTATTTTCCCGTCTCCATGGTAGATCGTAGTATTTGGGCGTAACGACAAAATTAGCACGTCTGTTATGGACATATCCATCTTATGGCTTCAAAAACAAAATTACATTCTCAATATTTGTTTCTGACAAATTTTCTTAAAAAATATTTTAAAAGGAAAAAATTGTCGCTCGGAAATAAGTGGCAAGCGATGAATAATTTTATTAGTTAAAATAGTCCATATCGACGTTATTACTTGTTTTTAATATATATATGTATATATTGATATACATACACATATTCATATATATATATATATATATATATATATATATATATATATATATACATAGGTATATATATATATATATATATATATATATATATATATATATATATACTTTTTTCTTTTTTAAAGAATTTACCTTCTAAGAGAGAAAAAAGGGCATAGATGATGACCATCGGAAGCCATAGAAATACTAAAAGTTAATGACGGAAAGAAGAGAAGATAGAAAGAAGAAAAAGAAGAGAGGGAGAGAGAGAGGGGGGGAGGGAGAGAAAGAGAGAAAGAATTAGAGAGGAACTGACTGCTCGAGTGCAAGTGGGTCTCCTCAGCTGAACAGAGTCGCCATGGAAGTAGCATACCTCACGGTCAACATTTGATTGCTAATACCGCCGGACGATTCTGTTTAACAATTCAGCAGTAGCTAGCCCTAAGCTTGAACAAAGTTTCTGTTTATTAATTTACTTGTTTATTTACCAATTTATTTGTCCATCATTTCTCTTTATTGGCGCTTTCGAGATTAGAATGTATAGAACGCACTACTGTGAAAGATAATGAAAGAGGAGGAAGGCAAAGGGGGAGAAAGATAGAGGAGAGGCATAGGGGATTAAAAACGAATAGGAGGAAGTTGAAAAGGAGAAGTTGGAAGGAGAAGTGGGAGAGAAGGAAACAAGGAATAGAAGAAAAGGAGGAGAAAGAGAAGTAAGAGAGAAAATGAAAGAATAAAAACAGGAACAGAAGGAGGAAAGAAGGACGGGGAGAGAGGAGGAGGATGACGGAGTTAGGGGAGGAGGAAGAGGAGGAGAAAGAAGAGGAAGAGGAAGAGGAGGGGGAGGTGAGGAAGGAAAATGTGTAGGAGGAAGAGGAGGATGAGGCGGGGGCTGAGAAAGAGGTGGAGGAGGCGGGGGCTGAGGAGGAGGGAAAAGGAGGAGGAGGGAGAAAAAAGAGGAGGAGGGGGAGGAGTAGGAGGAGAAGGGAGGAGGAAGAGGAGGAGGGAGGATAAAGAGGAGGTGGAGGAGAAGGGAGGAGGAAGAGGAGGAGGAGGAGGAGGAGGAGGCAGCGTAGGAGGAATAAAAGAAGTACACGGGAATATGCGTGAACAAAAGAAACGAGTGGGAGTGTCATTAGAAGAAGAAATATACACAAATTGTCGTTCTCGTGAAAGGATTGAAAGAAACAAAAGAGGGAAACGACGACGGGAAACAAAAGAAGCAAGAATTAAAAAATAGTAAATAAGATGCTGGAGGAGATAGAGGAGAAGATAGAGGAGGAGGAGAAGGATGATGATGCGAGAGAGAAACAGTAGGATGAGGAGGAGGTGAAAGAGGAGGAAGGGAAAGAGGAGGAGGAGGAGGAGGAGAAAGAACAGAGAGAGAAAAAGGAGGAGGGGAGAAAAAGAGAAGGGAAATGAGTAAAAGAAAGAAGTAGAGGAGAAAGTAGAGAAGGAGGTAGTGAAAGAGAAGGAAAAGAAAGAGGAAGAGAAAGAGAAAGAGAGGGAGGACGAGGATGAGGAAGAATAGAAAGAAGAAAAGGAGAAGGATAAAGAAGAGAAAACAAAATAAAAAGAAGGATGACGAGGAGGAAAAGAAGAAAGAGAAATAGGAATATGAGAAGTAAAATAATAAGGAATAGAAATAAAGAGGAGAAAGGTGAAGGAGGTGAAAGAGGAAGAGGAGAAGGAAAAAGAAGAGGAGAGGAGGAAGGAGAAAATTTAGAGAGGGGAGAAGGAGAAAGAAGAAGAGGAGAGAAATAAGGAGGAGAAAGAAGAAGAGGATAAGGATGAGGAGGAAAAAAGGAAGAACAGTAGAAAGAGGAATAAGAGGAGAAAGAGGAAGAGGAAAGGAGGAGTAGAAAGAGGAAGAAGAGAGAAAGATGGAGGAGAAAAAGGAGGATGAGGAGGAGAAAAAGGAAGAACAGTAGGAAGAGGAACAGGAGGAGAAAGAGGAAGGGGAAAAGGAAGAGGAGAAAGAGGAAGCGGCGAACGAGGAAGAAGAGGAGAAAGAGGAAGAGGAGAAAGAGGAGGCGGCGAACGAGGAAGAAGAGGAGAAAGAGGAAGAGGAGGAATAATAAGAAGAGGAAGAGAAACAGGAGGAGGAGAAAGAGTAAGAGGAGAACACCAAGTAGTTTAGGAATTGGCCCGGATTCCCAACGTATCTGTAACAGAAGCTCCTCTGTTGTTTTGCTCTTTTGGTCTTCCTGAAGACTCCTCACGTTTTTATTTGTTTTTTTTTTGTTTTTTTTGTTTTTTTGAGACAGGAATTCTTCTCTGAACTGAAGGATTCTGTGTCCAGTACCCTCAACATAATGACACCTTTGTAGATTTTGTAATTAATTTACCTGGCGGCAGCCCTGACGAAGAATAATGGAATTTTCAACGAGCTTGTTATGGTAACTGTAATGTAATATTTTTGTTATAGTATCAAATTGTAAAAGTAGCTCTTATTAGTAAAGAATATTCAAGACATAACTAGAATAATATCTCAACGTCAATCCTTTGACGGTATGTGAGGGGGATGTCATCCCTCGGCTGAATGAAATAATCTGGCGACAAAGATGAAATATGTAATTGTTTGATCGTTATAAGGATCAAGTCTTTCAATATTAGAGCCACTCCTTTGCTAAATAAAATCGCCAAACGCTAACCAGACCAAATATTATTAAATATGCTACTTTTTGGATCGGGTTACTTGTTAGGTTTCAAAACAATTTTTCTGAGTAATGTCGTCAAGTAATTTTGTTATAGAAAGAGAATGAACTCAACAACATAAAGGGCCCCACTTCCCACTCCTAAATATTCTTCTACTCGATCTCTACCCCTATCCATCTATTCCCCTTTCTCTCACTCCTCCTCTGTCTTCAACGACTCATTCTCTATTACTAACCATCTCCACTTCTCCCCTCATCTTCCCTCTCTTCCATCCTCCATTTCCCTCCTCAATTCGTTCTCTTTTCCTATCCATCCTCTCCTTCTACTCCTACCCTCCCTTCTTTTCCTCTCCTCCTGTGTCTCCTCATACTACCCAGATTCTACACCACACATTCTCTCCTGATCTCCTCCCCCTCTTCTTCTTCTTCTTCCTCTTCCTCCACTTCTTCCTCTTCCTGTTCCTGTTCCTCCTCCTCCTGCCCCTCCATCGCATAATCATTCTCTTTTTCCTCTTCTTTCTCATCCTTCTCTTCCTCCTCTTCTTCCTCCTTGCTTCTCCTCCTTCAGCTTCTTTTCTTTTTCTTCCTCCTCGTCCTCCACCTCCTCCTCTTCCTCCTCTTGCACAGAACACTCCATCTCCTTGCCTCCCTTTCTGTGCATCACGCTCCCACTCTTGTGCGCTCTAGATTTCTCAGTCATTTTTGCTGAATTCTTCATAAGTCCTTTATATCTGTCACCTCCGTCAGGTTCTTGCGCGCCCTCGGCTCCTTTCAGGGACTTCCTCCGCCTCTTCGGCCCTGAGACGCGGTGTGCCACTTTACGCCCCGGAACCTGTCATGACTGCATTTCCATGACCATTCCTGTTTTTCATTTTCTTCTTCTTCTTCTTCTTCTTCTTCTTCTTCTTCTTCTTCTTCTTCTTCTTCTTCTTCTTAATATTATTATTATTTTTGATAGATGGAAAGGTGAAGGGGACAGTCGAGGGGTTGCGGGGTGAGCTGTGGAAAATGTTTTTTTTTGCGGGTAGGGAGAGAGGTGGTTTGGTTCATTTATTTATTTTGTTTAGGGGAGAGAAGGGGTGGCTATACTCGTAAGTGAAGAGATAGGTAAACGTGTGGCGGAGTGCAAGAAAGTTTCTTCAAGGTTAATATAGATGGTGAAACTAGGACGAGAGATGTGCATATGGGCTTGGTAGTGAGAAGAGTGTGGAGGAAAGGGAGGGTTTTTGGATAGATTTTTTATGAATATATAGAGGCTTTAGGAGAAATATCAATGTAGTGGTATTGGTAGACCTTAATGATAGGGTAGGAAATAAATCAATAGACGTAGTGGTTGGGAAGTGTGAAGTTCCAGGAAAAAAATCGTAATGAATGGTGGTGATGTGTCTAGAAAGAGAGCTGATGATAGCAAATACAGTATTTAGGGAGACAATCAAGCATAGGTACACATAAGAGAGGGTGCTGGATGGAAGCGTGGTAGATAGGGCGTTAATAGTAGAATTTTTTTTGGATCCACATGTTCTAACGGGAGAGAATGGGGGAATATCAGATCATTATTTTGGGGAAGGTAAGCTGAGAGTGGAGGAGAGATGGATAAAGAGGAAAATTACAGAAGGTAGGGAGGTGCTTAGAGTAAACTGTTTAAATGAGAAAGCAAAGAAGGAGTACAAGAAGAAGCTGAGAGAGGAGAGGGGGTGAAAGATAGAGTAGAGATAGGAGTGGAGGAGGAATGAAGATGGTGTAATGAGTGAGTCACAAGATGTGCAGAGATGGTATGTGGAACAAGGAGGATGGGAGGAAATAGAAGGAAGGGTAGTGAGTGGTGGAATGAGGAAACAAAGAAGGTTATAGAAGAGAAGAAGCAAGTATTCACAGATTGGTTACAAAATAAGACGAGAGATATGAGAGGTACAAAGAAAAAAGAAGACAAGTAAAGTGTAAGATAAAGGTGGAAAAGAGGAGAGCAGATGTGAAATGGGGTAAGAGTATGAAAATTTTTGGAAAGAGATAAAAAGATGTTTAGAAAAGAAACTAAGAAAGGAAAAGGAGGCGAATCAAGTAGATAAGAAAAGGTAAAAGGTGCAGATGGAGAGGTGATAATGGAAGAGACGGCAGAAAGAGGAAGATGAGCAGAGTATTTTAGGAAGTTGCTAAATGTGAAGGAGGATATGGAGAAAAAGGTAGTTACAGTGGGAAGCACTAAGAAAATGACATTGATGAGTGAGAAAAATGGAGGAGAAATAAGGAAAGCTGAGGTAAAGGCAGTTGTTAAGATGATAAGAGCAGAAAAGGCACCTGGGATGAATGGGTAAAATGCGGCGTGTCTTAAAAAGGGATGTGCAGTGATGATGGACTGGCTGGTGAGGCTATTTACTGTTTATTTAAATGAGGGTAGGGTGCCGGAGGACTGGAAGAGTGCATGTATAGTTCCATCTTACGAGGGACAGGTGTGAGTGTAGTATTTACAAAGGATTACAGAGGAGCATGCCGTCAGGAGGCCTTGTGTTCCATAACTACGTCGGATGCGAAAATATGATAATAATGAAAAATAAATAAATAAACAAATAAGAATTGATAACAGCATAGATAATAATAAACAAGACAAATAAATGCATAGGTATAGTTAAATAATAAGCAAACAGAAAAATAGTAAATAATGATAAATTGGCAGATAAATAATAATAAATGAAAACCAAGCAAATAATAATAAACAAACAGACAAATAATATCAAACAGACAACTAATATAAGATAAATGGCAGGCATTACAGCATCTCGCTTAGGTGTTTATCTAAACGAGTCTTAAAGCTTCAAACTGAACAACATTGCACTGCCTTTGCAGGAAGTTTATTCCATTCATTAACTTCACGGGTGGCGAAGTTGTTTCTATCCTTTTCCAAATTAAATCTATTTCCTGAAAGTTTGAGACCATTATTTCTTGTCTGATTCCTATTCAGTGTAAGAATTTTGTCATTCTTGAATCTTAAAGACATGTATCAAGTCACTTCTGAGTCTACGCTCTTTTAGGGAAAACACTCATATGTTTTAGTCGATTTTCGTATGATTTATTTTTTAAATTTGGAATCAGTTTTGTGGATCGTCGTCGTATTTTTTCCAATTTGTCAATGTCTATAATGAGATTCGGTGACCATACGGATACAGCATATTCCAAATGTGGACGAACTAACGATTTATATAGGTTGTTAATGAGAAATGGACTTTTGAAGTCAAAAGATCACGCAATCAGTACTAGAATCTTATTTGGTCAGAGGCTGAAATACACTGCTAAGATTATTTACGATAATTACGCCGAGGTCCTTTTTACTATCCACTTTTGTTAACGAATTTCCAAATAATTTGTAATCGTACTTAATGCTATTTTTACTTATGTGTATAACCTTGTGCTTATTTGTGCTAAGTTTCATTAGCCACTTTTCAGACATTACTTTAGTTTATCTAAATCTTCTTGAATATCTAATTGGTTTATATGATCATTTGCCATTCCGCACAGTTTTGTATCATTTGCAAACTTGGAGACAATAGATTTTAGTCCGTGATTTTTTATATATATTATGAATAGATTTTTTATATATATTATGAATAGAAGTAGCCCAAGAAAAGAACTCTGAAGAGCTTCACTTGTAACATTTTACCATCTAGAAGTTTTTTCCATTTAAAAGAACTCTGTTTTCGATCATTCAACCAATTACTAGTCCAACTTAATAGGCTACCACTTATTCCGTGTGAAGCTAATTTAGTAAGTAGTTTTTCGTAGGGGACGGTATCAAAAGCTTTGGTAAAGTGTAAATATATTAAATCTATATTGTTCCTTCTTCCATAATTCAAGATGACTATGTTGTAGAACTCGAGTAAGTTAGTCACGCAAAAACGTTTTTGTCTAAATCCATGCTGGCTATCATTTATCAAAGTTGCTTTCTAAATGATGTTCGATAGCATATCTGATGATAGTTTCCATCATTTTTCCTACGATTGAAGTCAAGCTTATAAGTTGTATATTTGGTTTCTTTTTGTCACCTTTTTTGAACATGGGATTAACGTTAGCTAGCTTCCATTCTCTTGGAACATCTCCAGATATGATGTATTTCTTGAAAATAATTTTTAATGGAACAACAATCTCATTTTCCGTTTCTTTTAAGATTCTTGGATGCCAACCGTCAGGTCCTGGTGTTTTATTAATTTTGAGTTTTTCTATACACTTTTTCTTTATTTTTTCTTTTGCTATATTTACCGTATTAAGTTCACCCTAGATTTTTCACAGGTTTCAGTATGGCTTACTTGAATATTCAAGTTGACCGTCAGCAGATAATAGTGAGCCAATTTGATTCCTAATAACCTTTTTATCTCTAATATAACTATAGAATTCTTTGGGATTATCTTTAGGTTTATCAGTAATATTCATTTCGTGTTGTCGTTTTTTTTTATTGTCTATTTATATCTCTGTATTATTACATAAATTTGATAGTCATTAGGTGCAACCAAGCAATTGTATTTCTTATAAGCCTGTCTCTTTTTAGCAATACTTTTTTCAGTTTCTTTGTGAAGCTATTTTAGGCGAGCCTGATTTGGGGGGCATCTGGTCTTCATCGGGATGTAAGTATGAATCATCTTAGTAAGCGTATTTTGAAATATTTCCAACAATTGATCTACAGATCTTTCGCTTAATTTTGCCTCCCAATCTGTAAGCTGAAGTTCCTGACGTAGTCTCTTATGTAAACCTTGACCCCCTCCGTCACCGAGTCCCACACCGGCCACCCGTCGTTAATTGGCATTCTGTCCGGCATTACTTCCTGAAATTATATTCTGTCACCCACTGACATTATGTCCTACCGTGATATTTTGTCCTCCACTATCATTACATTCAATCATGATATTTTACTTCCACTGTCATCACATCCCATCGTGATACTATGTCCTTTGACATTACATCCTAATGTAATATTTCGTCCTCTACCGACATTATACCTTACACTGACATATTGCTCTACATTATTGCTATTCCCAACTCTGTTTGTCCCAATACACTCTATCTCCATTTCCCTTTGTTTTTCTACTCCCAAAAAGGGACTAATTTATTACAAACTCACACAATGAGGTTTGTAAGAAAACCTTTGCTTCTGCGAGTAAGATGGATCCCACCAAAAGCATAAAGGTCATGACGCCTATGGAAAGAGATACCAAGGATCAAGAAAGTGGTATCCCAGTTTCATGCACAATTGTGATATCCTCTCATTGATCCCTATGGCTCTATTGTTCCAACACGAGCCAGCATAGATCCTCGGAAGGATCCCACAGACTACGTGACGGCTCCCACGCTCCTTCATCTCCTGAAGGAGGACTTTGTAATTCCGAACAAGAGTTCCTCTGATCTCACCCTACCCACATCGTTACTTCCCGTATGAACAATCGTAACCGTGTTCGTCCGTCTTTACTCCCTGATGGTCTGGGTACAATCGGTGATCCCACGGCCCGATTGACATACAAGATTGCAACGTAGTATAGTCGTCCGCTACAGAATGTCCCCATAGCCTGACACCATGGAGTCCCCTACCACCAAGAACTCCTGATTTTCAGCCAACCCATCTTCCAGCAGAGCAAAACGGTTGGCTAGAGCCAGCGGTTGCTCCACAGGGCACCCGATTACTGAACGCGGGCTTGACAAACGGGACCCCACGGAGCGCCACTCGCTCACGACAGTGGCAGAAGTGGAGGAGATAGAACGCTCTTTAGGTTGTGGGAAGTGTTTACTCTTCTCACAGAGCGCACCCTTGAGAAGACGAATTTCCTCCTCACACATCCTGAGAAGGTCTATCAGGTTCACACAACCTTCACAAACCAATTACGTAACATAAGAACATAAGAATTAAGGAGACTGCAAGAGACCATAAGGCCTACACTAGGTAGCTCTATATCCATCACCACGTGTCATCCCCATCAATAAAGTTGTCTGTTTCTTAAAACAGCTGATAGTTTCAGCACTCACTACAGAGATACTAAGTCTATTCCATTCGTTGACCACCCTATTAGTAAACCAATTCTTGCCTATTTCCTTCTTAAATCTAAATTTGTTCGGTTTAAATTCATTACTGCGAGACCTGCCATTTATTTTAATATGATGACCTTGTTTGCATCACCTTTGTTAAAGCCTTTGATCCACTTGAACACTTCTATTAGATCACCCCCGGACTCTGCGTCTTTCCAGAGAGTGTAAGTTAAGGTGCCTTAGCCTCTCTTCGTTAGCCAAGTTTCTGAGTCCATGTATCATTTTGGTCATTCTTTTCTGTACTGATTCTAGTGAGTTGATATCCATTCTGTAGGAAGGAGACCAAAACTGTACCGCATAGTCAAGGATGGGTCAAACTATCGCTAGATAGAGTTTGATAATTACTTCTGCACTTCTATTTGTTACCATCCTAGCAATGAAACCTAATGCTCTGTTAGCTTTATTCCTGTCGATAATGCACTGTTTCTCGGTTTTAAGGTCCGGACTCACTAGAACTCCCAAGTCTCTCTCGCACCCAGT
>NC_134779.1:69747636-69755136 GCF_046742065.1 Oratosquilla oratoria
ACGTTTATCAACGTGGGATCAAAAATCCTACCCGGCCACAAGCCTATGAAAGATAGGCTTACTCTTGGCCTTTGCGCTGACGCTAGCGGCGACATTAAAGTTAAGCCGTTAATTGTGTACCACTCTGAAAACTCCAGGGCCTTTAAAGCTCATAAAGTTTTGAAAGACACATTACAGGTTATGTGGTGAGCAAACAGTAAGGCACGGGTGACCCGTTAGTTTTTTATAGAGTGGATGAACTTAGTTTTTGGCCCTGCTGTCAAGGAATACTCACCGGAGAATGGTCTTCCACTTAAGTGCCTTCTCTTGGATAATGCTCGGTCATCCTCCAAGCCTTGAAGATGACATCTTGGATGAGTTCAAATTCATAAACGTTGCGTATCTGCCCGCAAATACAACGTCTATCCTCCAGTTCATGGACCAATAAGTCATCTCTAATTCTCAGAAATTGTTCACAAAGCAGCTCTTCAAACGTTCTTCGAAGTTAGCAAAAACACCAACCTAACATTACGTGAATTTTGGAAAGACCATTACAACATCGTAATCTGTCTAAGACTCATAGATCTTTTCTGACAACGGGTTACCAGGAGAACCTTGAAACTCGGCCGGGAAAAAGCTATGGCCTGGTGTTGTTGCAGAGCAAGACTTTGAGGGATTTGAACCAGAACCCCCTGTTGAGGAGAAGATCGTGTCCATTGGGCGTTCCATATGGGCTGGAGGTAGACGAGGCAGATGTTGCTGATCTTGTTGAGGAACATACTGAAGAACTCACGGCGGAGGAGCTGAAGGAGTTACAGATGCTCCACTCGGAGGTGAGGCTGGAACTTAGCAGTGATAAGGAGGTGCTAATTTCACGTGAAATTCGTGATATATTTGCCAAGTGGCAAGAAGTGTCTGATTTTCTATAGACAAAACACCCTGAGCCTTTATCTACAGGGAGATCAAGTGCCTTATTTAATGATACGTGCCTTTTACACTTTTGCAACATATTATAAAGGTGGCAGAAACAGGCCACTCTAGAACGTTTTCTCTTAAAGCGACCACGCAGTGAAATTAATGAAGGGCCAGACGTAAAACTGAGTGATGATAAAAATTTAAATTGAAAAGCCCCTAAAAATAATAAAAAAGAAAGCCCCCCCCAAAATAAAGTTTGAAAAACCAAAAATAGTCTAGTTTTGCTGTTAACCATGTATAAAAAAAAAGTTACTTTCATTTCATTTGTAGTAATGTGTATGTACTTATAATGTTCAATTGTGTGTTTATCATTACCCACTGTATGTGTGTGTGCGTCGTACGCTAGCTCTCATTGCCCTCTCCCCCTCCCTTCTTCTCCTGGCTCACACCTCCATTTACCGCTATCACATGTCTCCGTGGTATATGATATATAACATTTATTATTGTTATTTATTATTTTATCATTGTGTGTTATTACTCATGTATTTATCTATACAATGTGCTTGTTTTTTATAGTATAATTGTGTTTTTTTTGGGTGGGGATTTCGTATTGCTCGAACGGTTTAATTCTGTTTCCATTAACCCATTAGAGCCCAAATTTTTTTTTCAATGAAATTCTGATTTTTTCCAATAGTTTTTATTGCAAGAAAAACATAATTGCATATGAAATTGAAAAATCACTATTCATAGTCAATATATACACATTTAAAGTCAAGTCCTTATTTTAGGACCATGGGCACCAGAAAAAGTTGAAATTTAGCCACCTTGAACCTAAGACTTATATGAAAGTAAATCATTTCCATCCAACTTTCTGTATTCCTTAATTATGCTAAATTATACATGGGTATAATATAGAATATGTATATTATGCATAATTATACATAAGGTTGTTATGCACCATTTTCACTGTAGGTATGCCATTGATTTTCACAGTCTCCCATGTGAAGTCCCACATTGCACTTTACACACTGCTTGCTTACTTTCCTCTTACACTGTGCACATTTCCTTCTCCCTCTGTTCTTTCAAGTCGGTGTCCTGTACCATCAAATCTTATATCGGGAAGCACTTTTCCAGTCATCTTCTTCACGCGCCCTGGTTGCTTAGGTTTTGAAGGAGAGGTCTTATGTAGATAATACCTAGCAATGGAGCGCTTGAAGTCCAAGAGAGATGTTTTAGTTCCTGAGATGATTGTGCTGATTATCCAAGCATTCACAACAGCAGTGTCAACCAAGTTAGTGAATAGATTGAAGTACCATTTCTTCCCTCTCACACAAATCCGGTATTTCTGGGTCAGCCAGTCAAGGTGATCAACTCCTCCCATGTATTTGTTATACATGGCAATGAGGTGAGGCTGGGGGACATTGATATGTTTCCTCTCTTTGTTGCTCCACCGTTTAGCAGACCCAACTGGGGTAAAGGACTGGTGATTACTGCCAATGGTAACTAAGCTAGTATCATTCCACTTTAGAAAGAAAATTCCATTTTCTTGGTCAGACTTGTAGTCATACACTCCACGTAACTTTTTTTCATATCATTGTCACTCTTCAGTGACACATACATATAAAAAAATATTTTCTCTCTAATTGCGTTATCATAGAAAATGGACTTTTTTGGCCATACTATGCCCATGGTCCTTTTTTAAGGATCAATGTATCTAGTCTTCTAGCTAAACAATGAATATGAACTACATGTTTTTAATACTATACTAGGAAACTAGATAGATACATGTATAAGATGTATGAGTTTCAGAAAAATCAAGCACCTATTACTGTGTGAAAACGAACTTCAAACTTGAGTAAAGCAATTCTGCTACTTACCGCCAAGATGTTGTCTTTTTTGCTTATATTCCAAGGAAAGGGATTGCAAGTATAAATTATTTATATGCCTGTAAGGGAGAAGATAGGTTATTTTATCAATGCCAAAAAATAAAAAGTTTAGGGGATAAGGTTGATTTTTATAATAGGTAAAAATGTTGTCGGTCCTAAAATAAGGACCATGGGCGCTAATGAGATACGATTTTTTTTTACATACGACGGCGGTCACGGAACGAATTCATTTCGTATCTTAAGATAATACTGGATGTATATGTATATATATGCCTATTCCTGGCTAAAGTCGCCAGGACATAACAAACGTAAATATTCAAAGTCGAGATATCTTACGACTTGAAAAGAGAATTCTAAGTCCTACAAAGAGGAAAATTTTAAATATAAGTCAAGAAATCTTACGACTTGATAAGAAAATTCTAAGTCTACAAAGAGAAAAATGTTAAGTATAAGGCCAGCAAAGAAATGGGTTATAGTGAGACTCCGCAAAAAGACGGAGCCCTTTTGACGGTTACGAAAGACATATATATATATGTATATATATGTACATATACATATATATATGTATATATATACATATATATATATATATATATATACATATATATATATATATATATGTATATATATATATATATAGATACGCACCCGCCAACGCTCATACGTACACTAAACTCTCCTTTGATCCTACGGAAGATCACTGTATTGAAACGGCTGGGATGTTTGGTGTTCTCTCGACCCACAATAGGGATGCGGTCTTCTTGGGCTGTTGTCGCTATCCAACCGTGCGTCGGTGCTTTGCTCAGGGACCCTCACCGGAACCTGAAGATTGTCTAGCAGCTTATCATCCTCGGCCACCACATCCGACCTCTCTTCGGCCGAAGGCTCCCGGGTGAAAGGCGGCGGTGATGTACTCAACCGAATGTCGCGCACGCGGCGAGGCATCCCGTCCAGTTCCACGGTCTGAGCCGACACCACTCTCGTTTCCGTGCCCAGTGAGCTCCTTGCGTTACAGCGCAGGCCGGGATGTCGAATCCACACGCGATCTCCAACACTGAAGAGATAGTTTTCAACTGTAGACCAATGCTCCTGGTTCACTTCATCTATGCCAAGCAACCTGATCTAGTACCGAAAAATCTGGTTTACAGAGGTGAAGGCAGCGTCGTTACATTTCGGCAAATTATTATATCGGTAAACCGCCTCTGCCATGGAACACCCTTTCTTCGCCTGTATGGTTTTCACAGTCCTGTGGCACTGTATCGATATTCCGTTGCCCGAAGGCACGTTTGCACAGCGGTATCCCATTGCCATGCCCAAGCGACTGGCAAACTCGGAAAACATAGGACTGCGGAAACTGACTGCATTGCTAGTCAGCAGCTCTTTGCCCCCCCCCCTCGTAAAAAACAAACAAACACGGACTCAAGCTGCTCTATGATGCTAGCACTGTCTTGATGCTTGTTTCTCCTCCAGATAGCGTAACGGCTGAAGCCACAATCGACGACGGTTAAGCAGTGTTGGTTTTTGAGGTGGCGTATATCCATACTTACCCTATTTCAGATCTCGGGAACTCTTAGTTTCCCTTTTCCCATCTCTCGAGAGCCGGGTCGATGGACTTGCATATTTGACACGCGCGGATGACACTTTCAACCTCCCGCCGCTGAACAGTCTTACTGATTCGTCTGCAGAAATACAACATGCGCTTAATACCTGGATGCCCAGTGGTCTCATGGATTTTGGCAATATCTTGCTCAGAACTAACCGGTATCGCTCCATATGCCTCCGGATCGTTCTTGGGGTGAAGCCACTTTGTCGGTACTCTGGTCAATACATCTAGTTTCCTCTCAGTAGGTGGCACAAATTTCACATCGAGACACAGGCCATATTTATCGATGATAGATCTTAGCGTCTCTAGGCGCCTACGAATCAACATTTCGGCGGCGGTTTTGGTCTTCAGTCGCGCTTTTCCCGACGAGTGTCCGTAACCCAATGGTACGCTGTTCGCGAGACTGTAATCAAGGTGAGGTTTTTAATTTTCCAGGAGACAACGAAGTTCAGTCACTTGACAACAGCATCCAACTCGACGAGGTTGATGTGGGAACATTCATTCTTCCGTAGCGAACTTGCGTCTTCTATGACGTCACCATTCATCTCTATGGCGGCCCCCAGTGCAAGAGAGCTCGCGTCCACCCACAGCGTGCCCTCGTCTCCTACCACATCCCAGCGTCCTCGAGCAGAGTCTGACTCCTCTACGCGCTTTAGCGTCTGTACGAGCATGTTACGTATCTCGGGGTTGGTAACCTCGTCGTCCCACGAATTAGTGGCTGCATTGGCGCGTCTTTCCATGTATGACGCCGCCATTCTCAACCAATCCTCGTCTTGTCAGCTTCTCTGGCATCGTACAGGCCGTGTTGTCGCGCTTCCAAAACAGACCGCTGTGCTTCCCCCAAATTCGTATGCCGAGCACGTAAACGCCTTCAGACAGCCGCTCAGCCGGTTTGTGGGCGAGGCCGTAGTGTCGTAGATGGACTTCGACTTCTACCGCAAACTCGATGCTCTCATCCACCAAAATGTCATCCGTGTATGGCGAAGTGGTGCGATTGAGCTTCTCGCCGAAGCTCAGTACGGTGCTTAGAAGCTTTTTCAGGACAAGCGGCGTAATGTTCAATCCGAAGCCCAGTCTCGTCAGGCAGTACCATCGCCCTCTGAATACTACCGTCTGGTATGACCACAGTGAGGGGTCAACATGGTTCTGTAAATATGCTTTGCGTAAATGCACGAGAGCGATCTTCTAAACACGCCTGTGCCACTCCCTGAGTTTCTTTGCACAAACGTCCTTTTCAGCTGTATGCATATGAACATAAGGAAGTCTAGTACTGGACGCACCTTTTTCTTGCTTTGCTGCACAGCCACAATCAGAGGAATGTTTCCTTTCACTGGTCCGTGAACACCCTCATCGAACGAAACCAACCAACCGTTCTCAATCCACTGACCCAGCTCATTCTCGTACTCCTGACGAGCATTCAGTAACACTGAATACTCCGAGGTAGTTTTGAAACCGCAGCGGCCCTACGTCCCCGCACCACTTCCACGACACCATCCACGTGCTTTCTTCCGAGTTATAAATCACTTGAAAGTCATTTTCGTTAATGCTCCTGATTTTCCCAGTCACCAATGCAGCCGAAGCCTTACAGTCCTCGATACCAAACCTCACATCATTTGACGAAGGCACCGTCACTCCATGTAAGGCTCTTACGCAGTTCATACCTAGAATGAAGTCATAGTAAAGGGGTTTAAATGGCACTACAAGTGCACTCATAGCCACAAATGTACCCGAAAACAATAGTATCTTCACCTCGCCCGTTCCCATATTCATATCGTTCACCACTCACCGTAGTCACGTGGACATTCTCTTTCGTTCAGCGCGAACACAAGGGGGCATGCACAATGCATTTTGTGCATCTGGTGTCAATAAAGGCGTTACAATTCTTACCGTTCATTAGTGTTCGCGTTCTTGGCAGCGTATCATTCATTGATAATTCAGAGAGGAGGTTTGCGCTCGTGCTGCCCCTCCCAATCCGTTTCCCGGGCATGACGAGGAGATGTGGCTCCGCTACCTGCATCCATAACATCGCACTTCGGCGCGTCTTCCCAATCACCAGGCGCGTCGTGCCAGACAGTCGCAAGTATAATGATTCTGCCAGTTACAGACCTGACACAGAATATCAACAGATGCCGGGGCTGCCCGGTGTCGTTGCCGACTAGAAACTGACGCCGTCGCTGCCGCAATGTTCTTTTCGGCCAGGACGGCTCATGCACGGGCCACAAGGTGATTGAGATCTATGTGTTCAAGGCATGATCCAGCTCTCAGGACGTGGCGAGTGGATTCGGGAAGGCCGGCTACAAAACCACAACTCAAGCCGGCGTCTGGTAGCCTTCCGAATAGCACGGCCAGGCGACCCAGGTCAGCCAAATACACGTCGACCGACTCGCCGTCGTGCAGCTTGCGGGCTACAAACTGCTCGTAGGCAATGAACTTGTCTACGGCAAATGCCGAGGTGAGGGCGGTCTTTATCTTGTAGGTTTCTTTGTCGGCGCTGCTGAGCTGCTGGTAGACAGAGAACGCGCCTCCGGTGAGATGAAGTGGTACGATGTTATGTAGATCGGTAGCCCCACGGAGCCGGCACACAAATTCTAACTTCTCTAACCACTTCGCCACCAATTGCATCGTGCCGTCAAACTTCGTTATCAAACAAAGTTCCATGGCGAGTTTGTCTACGCTGGCCGTAGGGTCTACCTTCGCCATTACACTACTGCTGTAGAGAGCCTAGATAGCTTGTAGAAGTAGAGGTTGAAAAGAAAACACAACTGAAGCTTTTGGCTGATTTACTCTGACTCTCTTGTTTACACTGAGCTGGCCACGACGTCGGGTCGGTTCCGAAGCTTTGAAACCCAACAACAAACGAGTGGTTGCGACCAACAGCTAACGACTAATGGATGAACTCGTAACACACGTCACAGGTTGGGAAACAGGTTGTCATGGAATAGGGCAGTAGGGAGAGCCCTGAGCAAACCATGTAGATACATACATATTAGAGATATGACTTTTTTCAGATGTAAAAACCTGTAGTGGAAAACGATTAATTCTTGCCTAAAACTCACAAAAATGCCTTTCTTTTGGTCAAATTGTAAAAGAAAAAGAAAAAAAAATCGCATTTAAGGA
>NC_134779.1:69760136-69770136 GCF_046742065.1 Oratosquilla oratoria
TATTCATTATGAGATTTGTCGTTGTGTTTTCTTTGGTTTATTTTAATTTTATTATGAGTCTATTGGGGCGGGTGGGTGGGGTGTGCATATACTGTGCATATACTGTATGTTGGGTGTAATCGTTTAGAGCTTAAAGTTAATGTGATATTGAGTTGTTATATATATGGGTTAACAAGAATTATTTGAGTACATGATGGTAGTGTTGATATCATGGTTACTGTGTCTTAGTATTGTGGTTCGTACTTGAAAAGTGTATTGTCTTTGATATTTTATAGAATGAATTTAAAGAATATCTTGCAAGTATATTGTGTCAAAATTGCAATATATATCTGGGAATTGATATGTACTATTTGTTTGTTTGTTTGTATTTGTTTATTTGTATTAGCTGTTGGCTGATATGTATAGTTATTTTGGTAGATCTATGTGGATTTGAAGATTTGGTTGTGTATTATTTATTTTACGTGCTATGAATGTCGATTCTATTGAATATTTTAGTTATGTCGATTTGAAGAATTGGCAGTGAATTTTGTGAGTATTTATCACTTCATGTTTTAGTATGTGTATTCTGTTTAATGCATTACTTAATATTTGTTTCTCTTATATGTGTATGTACTTATCAGACTGTTTCTTTCTATTTATATTGAATGTGTTTATATATTTGTGTAGTTATGTGTAAAAATTTGGGAATCAGGGTACTTAACGTACATCTCTGTGGATTTGATGTGTAGTTCATATGCACTGTCGGATGGTTATAGACTAACAATGCTTTGAAGAAATTGGTGGTAGCTTGTCCGAGATTTTGTTGATGTTTGCAGTTTTTTCGTGCTGTTTGTGTCTCGGGCAGAGGGAGGGAGTGTAGTGGGTGGAGGTGGTAGGAGAAGCGAGGCCGATTTGCACCTGGAGGGAGGGGATGGAGGTGCAGAGATGGGTAGAGTGCTGAGGTCAGCTTCTGGCCGATGTGATGTTTCTGGTCCTTGATGTGTGTTACAGGTGGGGTAGAGGTGCGGGACTAGACAGGGTCTCGCCGTAGGTGAAGTGCTAACAAGATTAAAGTAAATTAGTAGGTGTGTTATGTTTGATACAATGGCTTTGCTGGAGTGGGAAGAGGTTGCAATCGTCGCTTCGGAGGGGACGGGTGTAGAGGGGTGGTGTGTCGACGGGCTGGGTAGAAACTTGCCGCCGAATGAAGTCGCTTGGAAATGCTGACCCTGAAGTCAGCGCCCTGGATTTGGGTCCCTGGTGACCTATTGGGGGATGAGTAAGATTACTTACGGAGTGAATATTTGCTGACGTTGCGTGTTGGGCGGCTGGCGAGATCGGTTGTGGGTGGAGAGGTAGAAGTGTAATGGTTGTTGGGAGGGGCCGGATGTGGAGGGATGGTGTGTATACTGGATTGTGTAGGGACTTGTCGCTGTCTCGGACGGAGGGAGGGGGTAGAGTGGGTGGAGATGATTGGTGAGTTCGAAGTAGGAGCGCGAGGCTGAATGAAGACTTGTGGTTTGAAGTCTTGAAGCCAATGCGCTGGGCTTGATTAATACTGGGCTTCGATGTGTTGTACTGGGAGTTCTTGTGACTTGATTGGAGTTTGATGTGGTGATGCGTTAATTGATTGAAGTCTTGATGTTGGGTTGTTGGGAATCACTTCTCTGGGATGACGATTCTAGTCGTGTAAATGGTGAATGGCTACTCAGAGACGCTACGGTAGGATAGTGGGTAGTCTTGTAACCGAGCGGTCTCCCCTACTGAGACACGCTACAGAGGGGTAGTGTGGAGAGTCGAGGTCAAGCGGTCTCTCCTACACAGACAGTGGTCTCTCGTCTGATTGGTAGCAAATTGGCACCAGTTGGTTTGAAATAAAATGCTTTATCTATTTCAACACCGATTCTCTTCAAGATGGCTACAGCTGCAGGCTACATCTGTGACAGTCGGCAGACGTCCTGGCAGTAGACAGATTTGGTCAGGCAATCGAGCTGGTGGGGGTCAGCTGGCAGTCGGCAGACGTTCTGGCAGTTGGGCTGGTAGGCAGGCGAGCCGGCAGACGGCAGACGTTCTGGCAGCCGGGCTGGTGGGTAGGTGAGCTGGCAGACGCTCTGGCAGTCAGTCTCGTGGGCAGGCGAACTGGCAGAAGGCAGTCGGGAGACGGGCATGGTAATCGTGGACTAGCGGCTTGGCAGGTGACGACGATTTTAGTTGGGTACTCGAGGACGGGTGATCTCTTCTTTAGGGGCGTGGGGCCACCGCCTGCCACAAATATGCATCCGTTAGCTTGGGCTACACAATAGAGCTTAGCGGGGCGATGTAAAATCTTGGTTAGACTTTGTATTCATTGAGTTAGTCGTCCGATATTTACAGCTTGGGATATGCTCTCCCAAAGGGAATGTCTTACCTACAGAGTCCAAGGGAAAGTGTCTCCCCTAGTCTCCTCTCTCTCTGTCAACGCAGGCGCCGTACATAAAGGGGAATAGGTCTATCTAAGTATGTCAGGTGATGGTTGTCATATACGAAATGTGTTTGTGGTAATAATACATATTTTATATGTGTTAATTGCACTAAATGGGTTTAGTAATATTATTTGTGGGTGTGGCTAGACATGATGTATGTATTGGAGTTACGATAATGCAGTTTGGTACATATAAGGAGAGGTTAATTAACTGTCTGGTGACATTAGGTACTTATGTCGGTTCGTTGGACAATGTTGTGATGTAGCGTTGTTATGATGTGTTGCATTAACATTATCTGAGTCAAAATAAAATGTGTAGGTCATCAAGATTGCAGATACTGCTAAAGGTTAGTGCCTTTTTGCATGTCTGTGGATCACGTGTTTGGTGTGTAACATATTTTAATGGTTAGTAATGGCATATGGATGCATACATATATATGTACATATTTACAAATACACACACACACACACACACACGCACATCTATCTCTCTCTCTCTCTCTCTCCCTATATATATATATATATATATATATATATATACATGTATATATATATACAGTATATATATATATATATATATATATATATATATCTGTGTGTGTGTGTGTGTGTGTGTGTGTGTGTGTGTGTGTGTGTGTGTGTGTGTGTGTGTGTATGTAAATATTCAAAAATTATTTCAGATAAATGAGAGAGAAATGGAGAGGAAGGGCAAACGAAGATGTGTTGGGAATAGAGTTTATTGACCTAACGTTTCAACCAATTTGGTTTTCTTCTGAGGACGTGTTGCATTACAATTAGATCACAAGTCTTATACTCGCAGCGAGAAGGAACCCGGCCAGCAGTGAGTGGATGTGGATTTCATTATCAAGACACTTGCTGTTTTTGAAAGGCATTTAAATCCGTCTCTGTCATTGTTATTTTCCCTGGTGGCGATATGTGCAGCTTCCATAGTTTTTCTCGTCTTCTTTTTAAGTCGCTCGTGTAGAATTTCCACGTGGCTCCAGTCAGGTAGGTTTTCGCATTTGTCTGGATGATGAACCAGGGAATTAGATGTTCTATGCGTCTTGAGGTCGTTTTTGTGTTCATTCAAGCGTTTCTTGATCCCTCGACCTGATTCGCCGAAGTATGGTGAAGGACAGCCGCTGCATGGAATGCGGTAAACAACACTGAGGTTATTATGAACATTGGCATGTTTTTTTTTATATTTTCCTATCTTATTGGAAGACACTTTAGCTATTTTTATTCCACCTTTTAACAAATAATTATCAATAGCTCCAGTGTTCGTAGATTTAGGGACAGTTATAGATAGATCTTCTCAGCTTTCCTCATTGTTTTGGTGATCAAACCTCCGGGGTAATTCAGCTTCTTAAATGTATTTTTGATGTATGCCAGTTCATCATCTAGGAGTCTTTTACTGCAGATACGAAAAGCTCTGAGAAAAAATCTATCAGAACACCAGTTTTGACACGTCTGCTGTGTGAAGAAAAATAGTGGATAAAATCATCCCTATCGGTGGGCTTCCTGTATACTGAGAAACTTACCTGTTCAGAACCTCTATGTATCAGTGTGTCTAGAAACGGTAACTTACACTCTTTTTCTAGCTCAACTGTGAATTGAATGCCTTTATTCACAGCGTTGTGTCTTCTCAGCTTATTCTCTACATCGGTTCCTTGCAATGGGGAGTCCGTTATCTGCTGTTATGGCTTCTCTTTTCATGGAAGTATTAGAAACAGACAAATACATCAACATCATGGGAATAGGTACCACTTGGCCAAGGTACGTGGGTGACATAAGGTGGAATTAATATAGCTAAAGTGTCTTCCAATAAGACAGGAAAATATAAAAAAAAAACATGCTAATGTTCATAATAACCTCAGTGTCGTTTACCACATTCCATGGAGCGGCTGTTCTTCATCATGCTTCGGCGAATCAGGTCGAGGGATCAAGAAACGCTTGAATGAACACAAAAACGACCTCAGGACGCATAGAACATCTAATTCCCTGGTTCGTCATCTAGACTAATGCGGAAACCTACCTGACTGGAGCCACGTGGAAATTCTACACGAGGGACTTGAAATGAAGATGAGAAAAACTATGGAAGCTACATATATCGCCACCAGGGAAAATAACAGTGACAGAGACGGATTTAAATACATTTTAAAAACAGAAAGTGTCTTGATAATGAAATCGTTAGCCAAAGGAAAGACCTGACACATCCACTCACAGCTGGCCGGGTTCCTTCTAGCTGCGAGTATAAGACTTGTGATCTAATTGTAATACAACACGTCCTCTGAAGAAGACCAAGTTGGTCAAAACGTTAGGGCAATAAACTCTATTTGCAACACATCTTCGTTTGCCCTTCCCCACCTATTTTTCTCTCATATATATATATATATATATATATATATATATATATATATGTATATTTGTGTGTGCGTGTATATATATATATATATATATATATATATATGTATAAATAAATATATATATATATATGTATAAATAAATATATATATATATATATATATATATATATGTATATATGATACTGATAACTCACTTTCGGAGAAGAATAAGCGAAAGTATAAAGATCTGTATATTTCGATCACTAAATGTGATCCTCTTCAGCAGATGTGAATTACAGAGTAGAGAACAATGTGTATTTATACAGAAATAGTGAGGTAAGCAGGAAGGGACGGGGGCTCAGGTCACGTGTCCGGGGTTGCATGGACCTTGGTGGATTTTGTCCACTGCTAATGTAGAAGGTAACATTTTATTCATTGCAGATGAAGATATACAATCTGGTAACCATTGACCATAAGAAATATTATAATTTGGAAAATTATTTATTAAAGAGGATTCTACCATTTTTCTTCTGAAACTGCATTTAGATTTATAAATTATTTCAGCATCGTCCCAATTTATCCGATGTTTTTTGTTGGCGACATGCTGAAATACGGCGGAATTTTCCTGCCCATATTTTACAGAGTTCTTGTGTTCTTTGACCCTAGTGGTGAGGTCTCTACCCGTTTGTCCCCAATATACATCCTTGCAATCTAAACAAGATAACTTATAAACTTCAGGAGTTGTATTACTCTTGGATCTATGATGTATATTGACAACTTTACTGAACAAGTTGTTGGGACAGTTGAAGATAAAATTTACTTTTCGTTTTGGTAACAAATGAGAGAAGTCATTAATTGATAATATGGGCAGGAAAATTCCACCGTATTTCAGCATGCCGCCAACAAAAACCATCGGATAAATTGGGACGATGTTCAAATAATTTACAAATCTAAATGAAGTTTCAGAAGAAAAATGGTAGAATCTTCTTTGATAAATAATTTTCCAAACTATAATATTTCTTATGGTCAATGGTCACCAGATTGTATATCTTCATTTGCAATAAATAAAATGTTACCTTCTACATTAGCAGTGGACAAAATCCACCAAGGTCCATGCAACGCCGGAAACGTGACCTGAACCCCCGTCCCTTCCTGCTTACCACACTACTTCTGAATAAATATACATTGCTCTCTACTCTGTAATTCACATCTGCTGAAGAAGATCACAGTTAGTGATCGAAATATACTTTCGCTTATTCTCCTCCGAAAGTGGGTTATCAGTATTATTTTACCAATGTGCTACGACGTAACTTTGTGATATATATATATATATATATATATATATATATACATATACATATATATGTGTATATATGTATACATTATATACATATATATATATATGTATATATAAATATACATATATATATAGATATATATGTACATATATATATATACATATATATGTACATATATATATATATGTATATATGTATATATAGATATGTATACATACATATATATATATGATACATATTATATATATATATATACATATATATGTACATATATATATATATGTATATATGTATATATAGATATGTATACATATATATATATGATACATATTATATATATATATATATATATATTTACATGAATGTTTTATGTAGGTATGTAGGTAGGTAGGTATCACACTAAATACAAAAACCATTGAATGATTGACCTGCACAGCAATATATTTCATACCACAATATTAGCGCTACCAATTGTGTCGGTCGTTGCAGTATTAATGTTCATTGTTGAATATTCATTTGTTTCCTTTTGCTATAACTCCTGCATGGATTTATGTCTCCGTATAATCTAGATTAATGTCTAGGCCTAAGAACAAGATATTTCAGTCTCATCCTGGGTTACATGTCAACAGGTTCCTAATGTAAAGTTTTTGATTATCCCTCCATATGAAATCCCATGACGTCTGCTGATAGGTTACCGGAGGGGGATTAGAGGGGTTAGAATAATGCTCATGTTGGGCTGTTGGTTGTAAATTAATTATTGAATAGTACGCGGGCTCTCCCAGAATTAACTGGTCAGTGTGGCTAATTAAAAAATATTAAGCGCACATTGAAACTCATATGTATAAACACAAATGCAATATATACACATATTCATAAATATATACATACACATATATAAATGTTTACATACACACATACATACATACATATATACATGCATACATACATACATACATACATACATACATACATACATACATACATACATACATACATACATACATACATACATACATACATACATACATACATATATACATACATACATACATACATACATACATACATACATACATACATACATACATACATACATACATATATACATACATACATACATGCACACATGCATACATCATACATACATTCATACATACATACATACATACATACATACATACATACATACATACATACATACATACATACATACATGCATACATACGTACATACGTACATACGTACATACGTACATACGTACATACATACATACATACATACATACATACATACATACATACATACATACATACATACATACATACATACATACATATATATATATATATACATACACGAAAAGAGTAAACGCTGGACTCGTCGAAATAAGTTTATTCCTATGATTCGAACCTTGTCTGAGGTTCGTCTTCAGGAATATACAGGAATCAATATAGTGGCATGTGTGCCACCCTAGTAAATGTCTTCTAAGCGACCGTTACTCACCAGACAGTACATTCATCACCAGGTAGGACACCAGCTCACAAAAAAAAAAATATCAATAAAACAGACACATATATACATAATCCATAAAACAGTGCAATGGAGTAAACCAACAATCACAATAGAGAAGCAGCGTATAAATGTAAATAAACCGAGGAGACAAAATCCCCCAGCTAGTGCACTGTAGCACAATGCCTCAAGAAGAAGAAGAAAAAAAAAAAAAAAAAAAAAGGCGTGGTCCTGAGACAAGCAAAAATACAATTATCAAGCCCAAAAATTATACCATCACGAGGAGGGGGCGGGGGAGTCAAAGTGCTACACCACCTATAGGATGGACAACACATCACTGCCGGGTCGGGTGCCTTCTGCCCAGGGTGTCCCTAGTGCCCTCGTAAATGGGGTTCAAGTCGACGCATCCATTAACGCTAGCCTGGTTACTTGCCTTTGCTTCTAAAAATAGCCTCACACCTTAACCAGCCCCTTTATACCAGATACTTGCATTCTGCCAATCCATCTCATGTTGTTGATCTCCGCTCATATCTCTCCTATTCACTGCCCTTTGACGTTTTTTAGTCATGTCGTCAACTTCTTACATGTCTCCCCAACATAATGGGCCTCATAATTCTTGCATTTTACATTGTACACCACCCATATCTGATTGGCTACACTTTCTACACCTTTCAACTTCCTTAAATCCCCATGCGCACAAACCAATGAACACACTGCAACATTACAAAGATTAACAACACGAGATGGATTGGCAGAATGCAGGTATCAGGTATAAAGGGACCGATTAAGGTGTGAGGCTATCTTTAAAAGCTTGGGTAAATGACCAGGCTAGTGTTAATAGATGCGTCAAATTAAACCCCATATACGAGGGCACTAAGAATAGGCTGGATAGAAGGCACCCAACCCGGCAGTGATGTAATGTCCCTCATATGGGTGGTGTAGTACTATGATTTTTCCCCCCACCCCTCCTCGTGATGGTATCATTTCAGAGCTTGATAATTGTCTTTTTGCTTGTCTCTGGACCACGTCCCGTTTATATATATATATATATATATATATATATATATATATATATATATATATATATATATATATATATACATATATATACATATATATATATATATATATATATATATATATATATATATACAAAAGAGAAGCAGCGTATGAATGTAGATAAACCGAGGAGACAAAATCCCCCAGCTAGTGCAATGTAGCACAATGCCTTAAGAAGAAGAAGAAGAAGAAGAAGAAGAAGAAGAAGAAAAAAAAAAAGGCGTGGTCCTGAGACAAGCAAAAATACAATTATCAAGCCCAAAAATTATACCATCACGAGGAGTGGGCGGGGGAGTCAAAGTGCTAAACCACCTATAGGATGGACAACACATCACTGCCGGGTCGGGTGCCTTCTGCCCAGGGTGTCCCTAGTGCCCTCGTAAATGGGGTTCAAGTCGACGCATCTATTAACGCTAGCCTGGTTACTTGCCTATGCTTCTAAAAATAGCCTCACACCTTAACCAGCCCCTTTATACCAGATACTTGCATTCTGCCAATCCATCTCATGTTGTTGATCTCCGCTCATATCTCTCCTATTCACTGCCCTTTGACGTTTTTTAGTCATGTCGTCAACTTCTTACATGTCTCCCCAACATAATGGGCCTCATAATTCTTGCATTTTACATTGTACACCACCCATATCTGATTGGCTACACTTTCTACACCTTTCAACTTCCTTAAATCCCCATGCGCACAAACCAATGAACACACTGCAACATTACAAAGATTAACAACACGAGATGGATTGTCAGTATGCAGGTATCAGGTATAAAGGGGCCGATTAAGGTGTGAGGCTATTTTTAAAAGCTTGGGTAAGTGACCAGGCTAGTGTTAATAGATGCGTCAAATTAAACCCCATATACGAGGGCACTAAGAATTGGCTGGATAGAAGGCACCCAACCCGGCAGTGATGTAATGTCCCTCATATGGGTGTAGTACTATGATTTTTTCCCCCACCCCTCCTCGTGATGGTATCATTTCAGAGCTTGATAATTGTCTTTTTGCTTGTTTCTGGACCACGTCCCGTTTATATATATATATATATATATATATATATATATATATATATAAATATACTGTATATATATATATATATATACACACACACACACACACAGATATATATATATATAGATATATATATCTATATATATATATGCAAATAAATCACTTGAACACGTGATCAGAAATATGCTGGTAACCATTTAAGAAAAATATACACAGAATCCCAAGCGCTTTCGTGTAATTCACATCCTTAGGGGAGAATACAGACAAAAGTACTATACAAAGACAATTTAAACGGAAAAGTGTAAACCTAGGAGAGGTAACAAGGCGTCATAAAAAAAAAG
>NC_134779.1:69802636-69812636 GCF_046742065.1 Oratosquilla oratoria
AGAACAGTAGTTTTCTCCATCTTGCTTAACTTGAATGTTCACTACTAATTTACACAGTTCGATACTAGAATAGAAACTGGATAACTACGCTTTGCTCAAATACAAGTTTCAAGTCCTATTACTCAGTTAAAGCACTATCTTGTTGCAACCACGTGTAAGCCTATGATTCATATGAATACTTAATTGACTACTGCACACTATTAGGAGTACAAGCCTTTGGCAATAAACACATCATATAATAAACTTGCAGAACTAAATATGACAACTTAGATACTCAATACTGATTTGCACAAATCGATACTGAATAGAACTGGGATAACCATTCTTAGTTCAAATACAATCTTCAAATCCTATTACTTAGTCAACGCACTATCTTGTTGCAATAACATGTACCGAGTCCATGACTCATATAGATACTTAATTGACTACTGCACAATATTAAGAGTGCAAACCTTGTAATAAACACATCACTTAATAAACTTGCAGAATTAGATATGACAACTTAGATATTCAATACTGATTAGCACAAATCGATATTGAATAGAACTGGGATGATCATGCTTAATTCAAATACAATCTTCAAGTCCTATTACATAGTCAAAGCACTATCTTGTGGCAATCACGCATACCAAGTCCATGATTCATATGAATACTTAATTGACTGCTGCACAACATTAAGAGTGCGAACCATGCTAATAGACATTTCACTTTGTAAAGTTGAATAATTAACAAGTTTGAAATACAATTCTCTAAACTCATTCACTGTGTCACTTAACCAAATCTAGAATTCTACCTGCTCAACACACGTCTTATCCCCATGAAGGACAATTACCAAAGGAACGCTTTGATGTGATATCTACGGTGGTAGTATACGTCACTATTCTGTGTATTCATAGGCTAACTATTCCAGTACTTTATAGTAACCCATACATATCCTCCTTGGTTCAGTTTGACAATACACAACATTTTATTGGCTCTGATACAACATATTGTCTTTATACAGTAATACCTACTATGGCATACATAAGCACTACTTTCCATCCCGGAACAATACAACGAGAGCGTAAATCTGTAGTTTACATTTCTTCATAACAATACCATGCAATTACAACAGTCTCACAACACAATTATATCATACATAATGAACCAATCTAATTACTCAAATCCAAATTTGTAACATTTCCAATATCATATTCCATACGTCGTGAAGTACATACTTAAATCAAGACATTATACGCCGTGAGATACAGTTAGCTTGAATCATGTAATTAGTATTCACATACATAATGGTCCAATACAATATGGCTCAAATCCAGACATCAGATAATTGGCATTCATAACCTCCCCTTTTTGATCCTCTAGGATCACGAAACGACTGACGAAAGTCACGGAGTTCTATTCAGAACCACCTTCTAATACCAATACAAAATATATATCTATATATATATATCTATATATATATATATATATATATACATATGTATATATATATACATATATATATCTATATATACATATATATATATCTATATATATATATATATATATATATATATATATATATATATATATATATATGCAAGCTACCACTAGGAAAATGAGAATTTGGTAACCGAACGTTTTCGTCTATTAAGAAAAAATCGTAACTTTGAAAATGCCTTAAATAGACGAAAGCGTTTGGTTACCAAGTACTTATTTTCCTAGTGGTTACTTACATATTTTGTGAATCACGTGTTGTTTGTGATTTTTTGCACATATATATATATATATATATATATATATATACTGTATATGTATGTATAAATATATACATATATAGATATATATATATATACATGTATATATATATATATATATATATATATATATATATATATATGTGTGTGTGTATACATATATATATATATATATGTATATATACATATATATATATATATATATATATATATATATATATACTGTATATATATTCAGTGTCAAATAACTTCTTAGTAGTTTTCTCTATCTTCCGAATAGCTTTCTTATAATCAGAAGGGAGGTCAAACACGAGGATACAGAAATCCATAGTATTTTGGTAAGAAAATATTATACAATAATACAAAATGGAAGCTTTCGGTTGATACATTCAACCATATTCAGGCGAGAGTAGATGCTAATCCAGAAAAGGAAGGGAAAACTTTAAGTAGATTTTTTTTTTTTGAAGAAAATATGGTACTGGGAGAGGCAACATATAATGGCGCTACGTGGGAATGGGCAGTTGCCACCTAGGTCGGCGCCGAATGGAGTTGCATAGGGTGGGTCTGTTGCTATTTGGTGGGATTATGTCTGCGGTGCTTGGAAGATGTCTACTGGAACTCCGTGGAATTATGTCCGCGGTGCTGGGAGGATGTTTGCTCCTGTAGTTGCTTGGAGTTGTTGGGTCTGCGATGCCCGGTTGAAGCCTTTGAATGGTAGAGTTCATATGCAGCTGGAGGGCACCAGGTGTGTCGGTCTATTTATTGATGAGAGGGGACTGTTTTGAAATGTAGACTTTGTTAAACATGTGTGGTTTTCTATGATTGCTGCAGTGTCTAAGTATTTTCGTGTTATACACCAAGTGTTGTCTAGTAAAGGTTTAGTTATGAGTTTGATTTATATATTTATGTATGCTGCCCTCACGAGCATGCTTTGTAAGTTTCCTGCTAAGCAAAGTCGTATTAACATCGATGTAAGACACATTATTAAGAAGTTTGCAACCCTCCTCGGGACAAGAAAAATTGTTTGTTACATTGGCTTGCTTGAGGGAACTGTGGTTTTTTTTAAAGAAATTGTTCATTATAAGGAGGTTGGAGATCTTTGGGTTTTTGTAGTAAATAATGATGGCTAATTTGTCTTGTGGGTTGGTGCAAGTGGTGTTTCATGTTATTATTCCTTTGATGACGCGATCATCCGTTTTGTAAGCAGTTGTCATTTAGTTTTTGTAATAGACTAAGTGTTTGGTGGGTGGGTGGTTTTGTTCTTGTTGTGTTAAAATGCGGGTCATGAATATACTCGTCTCATTGTCTATGATTATATTGGAATATCCGTTGTTGGAGAATATCTGCTTAAAGCGAGATAGTTTCTGGTGGAATTGTTGGAGGGGGTTTTGGTGGAAAACGTGGATGGGTTTCTTCCGGTTTATTGGGAGAGCCTGATCTCATACAATCTTGGCCTGGCAGCTCCGAAGTCAACTTTGGAGGTGCCAGATCTTCCTAGCTAAATGAAAAAAATTACAAAAAACTGGGCGTGCCCTACGAGAAGGCGCCCAATAGAAAAACTGCAGCAGGGTGGCACTCTTGTGATGCCAGCCCGTAGAACGTCGGTCGTCGCGTTGGCCTATGACCCTGACTTGAGAGAAACTTCATGTTGTTTGGGATGTCCTAGCAGATGTATGGGGGTGAAGGTCACTTCGTGACCTCCGAGCTCAGCTGAGGGTCTGACTCGCCTCGTGTAATTAAAGGCCTTGTTGTCTCTTCACGATGGAGAGATGGTGGAGGGAAAGAAATCATCTGCCGCCTCACAGAATAAGGTCCATGAGGAGCAGTACTGTAAAGCAGGGCGGAGGTAAGCGCGTATGACGCTCAACTTGTAGCGTTGAGGGCACTCGCTAATGGCATTCAGACATCTACCTATGTCAGACTTCTTCCTGTACACGGTGGTTTAGCATTGGTCGTCCTCAGAAGAAATTAGGACATCTAGGAAAGGTATCTAGTGGTGGAAGCTGAGTTCATAGGTAGATTTCAGGACATGAAGATTCCATGGCTTGCTGTAATTCCATAAGGTGAGATTCACTTCTCACCTCTACCAACATATCATAGACGTATCTACAATATTTGAAAGGCCATAAGTCGGGATTTTGAAGAACCTTGTTTTTCAAGTGACACATGTAGAAATCTGCGAAGGTACAGCCTAAAGGAGAATCCATGACTGCGCCTTCACCTTGGTAGTATAACTGTACCGATGGGTCTCTAGAGGGCGCTTCTGTAGCACAAGCGAGGAGAAGCTTCTTCAAAATATTTTCAGAAATTTAAGGGGGTGGGAATTCTCGGTGGTAGAAAACGTTATTAGGGATGATGTCCATTGTCTGGAGAACAGGAACATGTGTGAATAAGGACTGAACGTCGAGAGAATCCATGATTCCTTGGAGTTGTTTGCTTGTACGGTGTGATGATGTTATTACCCTGTAAGTTCTTTGGAGACGCGGTTTCACCCCCGCGTCTCCGTAATTACTGGTTTAATTCTGTTTACTGTTCCCATATATTGTTTTATATTTCTTCTTTCACTTTCAATTTCTTTCCAACAGTTTTCTTAAGTTAGTATGTCTCACAAGATCTTTCTGTATAAAGTAAATAATGTTTCTCAATGGGGTGAATTAAACGTAGGTAGAATATTTTCTTATTTTCTTCCCGAATGATATTACACTTGGCTTGTCAATTTACACCAAGGGATTCCCGCCTGGGATCCTCAATCCACTCACTAAGCCACCTCTGTTCCGACGTCACGACTTTATTCATTCAATGATCTTTATTGTTACAAATAAGTACCTCCCCCAAGGGCATAAATTTTCTCCCGTGTACCAATATTTTTTCTCCTCCTCCACCCTTCTCCAATCAGAAATGCTGTTACAACGTCTTTAACAATAATGCTTACACAAGCAATCTCGATATCGAGGCAGGAATGGCTTAGTTTACATATTGTCACATCATTAAAATCTGTTCCTAGTGGTTGTTTATAATCTTTAGAGGAGAGCAATATTATGCAACTCCTTCGCAACTTGTGTTATATAAACATTCTAAACATAAAAATAAAATTATCACCAACTACTCCTCTATCTACCTTACTTGTCTACCTTTATCTACCAGCCTCTTACAGGTGATATGTTGGTGTCGGTATCTGTGAGATGATGAGATGAAGTGGGCAGTTAGGTTTGTGTTTTGACATTGCCATAAATGCAATTTTGAGAAAACTCACCTACAAGGAGAAGGATGTGTAGTTGGCCTAAGGCTGTATTGTTGGTGGTGATGAGGTCGTTTTCCTTCACCTTAAGCCTGCTAGTAGAGTCACTGGAGATCTTGAATTTTGAGGTGTCATAAAGGATATGGTCGATTTAGGAGAAATAGTTATCCTTGTTGAAAAGGATGTAAATGGAAGATTTGTCGGCTAGTCGAATTATGAGGTCGGGTAGCAACTGTCCCTTCCCACAGAGCGCCAGAATATGTTGCCTCTCCAAGCACCATGTTTTCTAAAATAATAATAATAATAATAATAATAATAATAATAATAATAATAATAATAATAATAATAATAATAATAATAATAATAATAATAATAATAATAATAATAATAATAATAATAATAATAATAATAATAATAATAATAATAATAATAATAATAAATAATAATAATAATAATAATAATAATAATAATAATAATAATAATAATAAATAATAATAATAATAATAATAATAATAATAATAATAATAATAATAATAATAATAATAATAATAATAGTAGTAGTAATAATAATAATAATAATAATAATAATAATAATAATAATAATAATAATAATAATAATAATAATAATAATAATAATAATAATAATAATAATAATAATAATAATAATAATAATAATAATAATAATAATAATAATAATAATAATAATAATAATAATAATAATAATAATAATAATAATAATAGTAGTAGTAGTAGTAGTAGTAGTAGTAGTAGTAGTAGTAGTAGTAGTAGAAGTAGTAGTAGTAGTAGTAGTAGTAGTAGTAGTAGTAGTAGTAGTAGTAGTAATAATAATAATAATAATAATAATAATAATAATAATAATGATAATAATAATAATAATAATAATAATAATAATAATAATAATAATAATAATAATAATAATAATAATAATAATAATAATAATAATAATAATAATAATAATAATAATAATAATAATAATAATAATAATAATAATAATAATAATAATAATAATAATAATAATAATGATAATAATAATAATAATAATAATAATAATAATAATAATAATAATAATAATAATAATAATAATAATAATAATAATAATAATAATAATAATAATAATAATAATAATAATAATAATAATGATAATGATAATGATAATGATAATAATAATAATAATAATAATAATAATAATAATAATAATAATAATAATAATAATAATAATAATAATAATAATAATAATAATGATAATAAATAATAATAATAATAATAATAATAATAATAATAATAATAATAATAATAATAATAATAATAATAATAATAATAATAATAATAATAATAATAATAATAATAATAATAATAATAATAATAATAATAATAATAATAATAATAATAATAATAATAATAATAATAATAATAATAATAATAATGATAATAATAATAATAATAATAGAATGTACTTAAAGTGTTAGCATCCCTTTCTGTATTAGCACATATTGTCGCCTGACGATGGTTGAATGCATCAACCGAAAGCTCGCAGTTTGTGTTATTCTATATCATTTTCTTAGTAATATACTGTGAACCTCAGTATTCTCGTGTTTGACCTACCTTCTGATTATAAGAAGTTTATTCGGAAGATAGAGAAAACTACTATGAAGTTAGTTGATACAAAATTAGCGTTGGTCTTTAACCAGACTTGTTCAAAAGAGAACTTACTGCCGATATATACCTGTATATATATATATATATATATATATATATATATATATATATATATATATATATATACATACATATATACACACACACACACACACACACACACACACATATATATATATATATATATATATATATATATATATATACATATATATATACATACATACATATATATATAAATATATATGAGGAAGGAGGAAGAGAAAGACACGGGTCTAGGGCCGAGTTTCGCTTACAGTTTCTTCAGAGAAATGTTGATCCTGGATGACGCTGTCGGTATACGTGGTAGTCCGACACCACAATCCCACCAACTGGGTAAGGGACGCGGGTTGGTGGACAGAGACTTGTAAATAATTAATTAAATCATTGAAAATAGATCAGATAAAATAAATAAGATAAAATAAGATAAAATGAGTTTCTCAAATCATGTATTCAAGATGAGTAAGAATGTAAAATTAATGAGAAAACTTACGTGAGTGTAGAATTTGGAACCTGCCAGACAAAACACCATCGGACGTTTAACCACCGATCTAAGTCGGTGCCATGTTTGTCTTACTCCTAACAGGTGCGTATTTCGCTAGGTATTTCGACCAGCTTATGTTCCCTACATTTTGGTTCATGTTCTCTTCGGTAGCTATGTATAAGGCCTCAATTACCTTTCTCTGTCTCCTTGTTAGGCCTTTTTTCAATACTTCTACCTCTTGTTTTTGTTTTTGTGTGTGTGTGTGTGTGTGTGTGTGTGTGTGTGTGTGTGTGTGTGTGTGTGTGTGTGTGTGTGTGTGTGTGTGTGTGTGTGTGTGTGTGTGTGTGTGTGTGTGTGTGTGTGTGTGTGTGTGTGTGTGTGTGTATGTGTGTGTGTGTGTGTGAGTGTGTGTGTGTGTGTGTGTGTGTGTGTGTGTGTGTGTGTGTGTCTGTGTGCGTGTGTGTGTGTGTGTGTGTGCGCGCGTGTGTGCGTGTGCTAAAGTAAGCGAAAGATCTGTAGATGAGATGTTGGAAATGTTTCATTATACGATCACTAAAATGATTCATCCTTGCGTCCCAATTAAGGACAAACCCCCGAAATTAGGCTCGCCCAAAATGGCTTGACAAAGAAACTGAAAAAAGTATTGCTAAAAAAAGGCAGGCATATAATAAATAGAAGTGCTCTGGTTCACTTAATGACTATCAAAGTTATGTATTAATATAGAAAGGTTAAAAACAGGCAATAGAAAAACAAAAACATATGAAATGAATATCGCTGATAAATCCAAAGAGAATCCCAAAGAATTTTACAGTTACATTAGAGATAAAATGGTTATTAAAAATTATATTGGTCCACTATTATTAGCTGACTGTCAACTTGAATATTCAAGTGAAGGAATGTGTGATAGTTGAAACAACTATTTTAGCTCAGTATTCATAAACGAAACATTTCAAAGTAAACTCCAAACTGAAACCTGTGAAAAGTCTAGTGTAAATTTACTCACCATGGTAAATATAACAAAATAAAAAATTAAAAGGTGTATAGAAAAACTCAAATTTAATACAACACCAGGGCCTTGCGTTTAGCATCCAAGAATCTTAAAGGAAATGAAAAATTAATTTGTTATTCCACTAGAACTTATTTTCAAGAAATCCATTTTAGCCGGAGATGTCCCAAGAGAATGTATGCTAACTAACTTTACTCCCATATTCAAAAAGGTGACAAAAAGAAACTAAATAACTCCAGGTCTATGAGCTTGACTTCTGTCGTAGAAAAATATGGACATTATCATCAGAGATGCTATCGAACATTATCTAGAAAGCAAATGTTTGATAAATGATAGCCAGCATTAATTCAGACGGAATCGAATCGTTCTTACGTGACTAACTTACTCGAATTCTACAACACAGTTATCTCGAATTATGACAAAAGAAACAATACAGATTTGATATATCTAGACTTTGCAAAAGCTTTTGATACCGTCCCCCATGACAGACTACTTACTAAATTAGCTTCACATGGAATAAGTGGTAGCCTATTAAGTTGAACTAGTAATTGGTTGAATGATCGAAAACAGATAGTTGTTTTAAATGAAGAAACTTCCGGTTGGAAAAATTATGCGAGTGGAGTTTCTCAGGTTTCCGTTTTTGGGTCACTTCTATTCATAGTATATATAAATGATCTAGACTATGGACTAAAATCATTTGTTTCCAAATTTGCTGATGATATGAAAATGTGCGGAATGGCAAATGATCATTTAAACCAATTGAATATTCAAGAAGATTTAGATGAATTACAGCAATGGTCTGAAAAGTGGCTAATGGAATTTAACACAAATAAATGCAAAGTTGTTCACATAAGTAAAAATAGCATTAAGTACGATTACAAGTTATTTGGAAATTCGTAACAAAAGTGTATAGTGAAAATGATCTCGGTGTAATTATCAGTAACGATCTCAAATCATGTAAGCAGTGAAATTCTAGGGCTAATTGCCCGATCTTTTCATTTCAAAAGTCCACTTCTCATTAACAAGCTATATAAATCGTTAGTTCGTCCACATTTGAAATATGCTGTGTGTCCGTATGGTCACCGAATCTCATTAAAGACATTGACAGATTAGAATAAGTGCAACGGGAAGCCACAAAACTGATTCCAAATATCAAAAATAAATCATACAAAAATCGACTAAAACATATGAATTTGTCTTCCTTGAAAAAGCATAGCCTCCGAGGTAGCTTGATACAGGTTTTTAAGATTCTAAAGGGAATTGACAACATCGAAAGTGATAAAATTTTCACACTGAATTAGAATCAGACAAGAATTATTGGTCTCAAACTGCCAGGAAATAAATTTTATTTGGAAGTGAGTAGAAACAACTTCGTCAATCGTGTACTTAATGAATGGAATAAACTTCCTGCAGAAGCAGTGTAATGTAGTTTAGTTCGAAGCTTTAAGAATCATTTAGATAAACACCTAAGCAAGATGCCGTAATGACTGTAATTTATTTTATATCATTTGTTTTGTTATCATTAGTCTAATTATTATCATTTGTTTGATTCACATCTATTATTAATTATATGCCAATTTATTATCATTTACTATTTACCTGTTTGTTTATTATTCAACTATATCTATGCATTTATCTATCTATTTTGTTTATTATTATTTATATTATTATGTTATTTATCTATTTCTTTCTTTACTTAGAAAGAATAGGACCAATTAAAAACGACGAAAATGTCATGATAGAATCGGAAGAAAAAATGAGTGAGGAGTTTAACAATTATTTTCTATCGGTGTTTACTAATGAGAGGTTAAATAAAGTAC
>NC_134779.1:69820136-69827636 GCF_046742065.1 Oratosquilla oratoria
CAATTACGGAAAAACATAAATTTTTTCTGTTTTCAAAAGTCCTTTTTGTTTTATTACTTTTCACTTCTATGAGGAATGTCTAAAAAAAGGAGGTACAGTGATGGTGGACTGGCTGGTGAGGTTATTTAATGTTTGCTGGAGAGAGGGTGGAGTACCGGAGGACTGGAGGAGAGCCTGTATAGATCCACTTTACAAGGGAAAAGGGGACAAGTGTGAATGTAGTAGTTTCAGAGGGATTAGCTTGTTAAGTGTAGTTGGGAAGGCTTATGGGAGGATCTTGATTGAAAGGATTAGGAGAGGAACAGAGGGAGTAATTGGCGAGGAACAGTGTGGATTTAGGGCGGGTAGAGGTTGTGTTGATCAGATTTTTGTGGTAAGACAGATATGTGAGAAAGCTATAGGAAAGGGGAAGGATGTTTTTAGGGCCTTTATGGACCTGGAAAAGGCTTACGACAGGGCAGACAGAAAGGCACTGTGGGAGGTTTTGCAGATATACGGGATAAGAGGAAAGCTTCTAGGAGTTTTCAAGAGTTTTTATGAAAGTAGTAGAGCTTGTGTCAGGATTAGAAATGGAGAGAGTGAGTGGTTTGAGGTAAAGGTGGGACTTCGTCAAGGATGCGTTATGTCGCTCTGGCTGTTCAACTTATACATGGATGGGGTAGTGCGAGAGGTAAATACAAGGGTAGTGGGTCAGGGATTGGAGATGGTTAAAGAAAATGGAGAAAAGTGGGAGGTGAGCCAGCTGTTGTTTGCGGATGACACTGCGCTTTTGGCAGGATCGGAGGAGGGATTGAGGAAGTTGGTGACAGAGTTTGGGAGAGTGTCTGATAGAAGAAAGCTGAAGATAAATGTGGGTTAAAGTAAGGTGATGAGATGTACAAAGGGTGAAAGTGGCAGTAGTCTGGAAGTGAGCATTAAGGGAAAGCGACTGAAGGAAGTGGATAGTTTCAGATACTTGGGTGCAAATGTGGCAGGAAAAGGTGGAGTGAAGGTGGAGGTAGAATGTAGATTGAGAGAAGCGAGTAAATGCCTTGGTGGATTAAAGAGTGTAATGAGGAATAGACATTTGGGAATGGATGCTAAGAGGAGACTGTATGAAGGAGTGATTGTGCCAACAGCACTGTATGGAGCAGAAACATGGAACATAAGAGAGGAAGAGAGAAGGAGTTTGAATGTGTTTGAGATGAGGTGTCTGAGAAGTATGATGGGGGTTACTAGGCTGGATAGAGTGAGAAATGAGGAGGTGAGGAGGAGAACAGGGGTGGAAAGGGGGTTGGGAGATAGGGTTGATGAAAGAGTATTGGGATGGTTTGGACACATGGAAAGAATGAGTGAAGAAAGACTAGTAAAAGAGGTATGGAAGGCAGATGTGGAGGGAGTGAACATGAGGGGACGTCCTAGGATGAGGTGGATGGATGGGGTGAAGGGGGCTTTGGGGAAGAGGGGAATGTCTGTTGAGGAAGGACGGGAGAGGACAGAAGACAGGGGTGAATGGAGAATGGTTGTATATGGATGATGTTGTGATTGCATGAGGTGGAATGGGCGGGTGGATGGGGGGTGAGGTAGTATGTGTGAGCAAATTTGGGCGCAACCCGAAGGGGTTTCTCCCCGTCCTCTCCTTTATGCATGGGGGGACGGAGAGGGGAGATCGCCGATTTAATGAAGCGGCCTTGCTGTGGATGTGCTGTGTCTTACGACACTGCTTCTGACCTAGGGCAGTGGACAAGGTGCAGGTATGACCCGTCATCCAGGAGGTGCTAAGATAAGAGGGAGGGTGGAGGGGTGTGGAGTGTATTCAGGGATGGAATGGTTGGGAATGATTTTATGCCTTTTCCTTTTTGGCTACCTCCCTTGTAAGGGGAAAAAAGCTTTGGTGTATGTATGTATGTATGTATGTATGTATGTATGTATGTATGTATGTATGTATGTATGTATGTATGTATGTATGTATGTATGTATGTATGTATGTATGTATGTATGTATGTATGTATGTATGTATGTATGTATGTATGTATGTATGAGGAAATACATGTATCTGTTGCTAATATTGTTCCCCTGGACCAATCAATGTGATGGTTATTTGATGATTTTTTTTTTATTAAATAAGGCATTGTTTTCATGGGTAGATCTCACACTATCTTTATGTTGAGAGATCCTTGTTTCCAAGTTTTTTCCAGTTTGCCCAATATTAAAAATATTGCAATCCTTGCAAGGGACTTTATACACTACCCCGTTGTTGTTAGTTGTTTTTTTCTATAGGTTCTTTTGATGTTGTTGTCATATAACGACATCATAAAAAGAACCTTGCAAACCAAAGTGCTTAGTTCTAATCAATCTGAAGTGAAGTGCACACTCACAAGCTTTTTAAACAAGATCCTTCTCTAGTGAATAATTATAAGAACTCTAAGTTATCCCCAATCAGAAAGAAATGTATTCATATTAAATCAAAGACTGTTATACCCTCCAGATCAAAGACAATGTTTTCTGTGGCAAACGTAAAGACTCTTAAACCATTTCCGGATCAAAGAAGACAAATCTTTGACAAACAGTTCGTCTTCAAACGTAACATGTAAGTGATACTTACTTTACAAAGATTACTAAGTCTTCTTAAAGTATTAAGTGATATAATAATGGTGTTATTGACAAATGTCCATCATAATATATCTCTCATAAATTTTATTTGGTGTCTTTAGAATCGGGAATGTTAATGTGTTAATTTAGGTATTATTCTATTGAGAAGGTTAGTAAGAAGTAAATAATTGTCCATTTCTTTTTTTTTATCAATAGCCTATCAGTCTGTATTTAATTCTGTGTTTCAATTAGAATCCTTGTCTCGATTATTCTCTCATCAAGTTCAAAACAAATATCTTTGTCACTGGACAGAGATAATATATCTCATTCAGATCGTGTTAATATACATATACATACACATATACATATACATATACATATACATATACATATACATATACATATACATATACATATACATATACATATACATATACATATACATATACATATACATGTACATATACATATACATATACATATACATTTACATATACATATATATATACATATACATATACATATACATATACATATACATATACATATACATATACATATACATATACATATACATATACATATACATGTACATATACATATACATATACATATACATATACATATACATATACATATACATATACATATATATACATATACATATACATATACATATACATATACATATACATATACATATACATATACATATGCATATACATATATTTATAATGTACATATAAAAATACATATACATATAAACAGGTAAGAAGACAAGGTAGAAAACATGATTTTACATAATGGCCTTTCAATGTAAATTCAACTGCAATCAAAAAGGTCCGCGTTACAGGAAATTTTCGTCGTCATAATGTTAGTCTATTCACTGATGGATCGATAATAACAATAATAATTACAAAAAAGTCTAAATTCAGAAAAGACCATGTTCACCCTTTCCACACTTGTTTATTTCTTGTTATGCGTGAAAGTGTTTTAGATTAAAGTATTTCTTTCTCTATATTTTTCATACTTCATCTATTAGTCTATTGTAAACATTCATGGAAGGAAGTGCGATTGTATTTGTATGTGGATTTATTTCTATGTACCCGTGTGCACACAGACACATTGACACGCACACACACACACACACACACACACACACACACACACACACACACACACACACACACACACACACACACACACACACACACACACACACACACACACACTCGCACACACACATGCACACACACACACATACACATAACCACACACACGCACATACACATACACACACACACACACAAACACACACAAACACACAAAACAAACGCAATAATTTTACATTTGCATAATTTTTTCTTACAAAAGCTATCATGGTTTATGGCAACATTAATTTCACAATTATAGATAATATTTATGAACACATATTATGGTTTGTTTAATTATATTGATTCTTATGTTACAAAAATAATAACTTAAGGGGGGATTACAGTGGTGGCGTGTTCCTTCTCCATAAACTATCTAACTTTAACCTTTAACCCTAACCAATATATATATATATATTTAATTAAATATAGCTTTAAATACTCCCCCTCCCAGGTGTGCGTCCCCCCCTCCCGAAGTTGGGAAACCCTAGTTTGAAAATACATACATACACAAACACAAATATCATGTGTATACATTCTTTTGTGTGCGTGTGTATGTGCATGTGTGTGTGGATTGACAATAAATGTCTACAGTTGAAAGGTGAAGAAATGTATCTAGTTTCTTTATCTTCAGAATATATATAGTTATAGGGGTTTATCTGCAAAAACGTAGGAGTTTGTGAATGAGCGGTTTTCGCCCGCACAAAATTTAAATGAAAATAACCAATATTTCAACATTTGGTAGAATTATACAATTATTTTCCATAAACATGCGTTTTTCTTACAAAAGCTATCATGGTTTGTGGCAACATTAATTTCACAAGTGTAAATGATATTTATGGATACATACAATGGTTTGTTTAATCATATTAATTCTTAAGTCACAAAAAATACCACGCGACTTCAGGGGATACTACATAAACCTCCTAACTTTAACTCTTAACCCTAACCAAATTTTGTTTTTTCGAAATGAAATATAGTTATACAAGTACCTGGATTGATAGGGTATTAGAATATATATGGTTATGGGGATCTTTCTCCAAAACCCTAGGAGTTCGCGTACATACAAACAAATAACACTCAGACAGGCAGATAGAGGCTACAACTTTATTACAATATATATATATGTATATATATATATATATACATATATATATATGTATATATATATATATATATAATACAATATATATATATATAATATATGTATATAACATATATATATATATATATATACATGTATATATATATACATATATATACAAATTATCTTTTTTATTTATTTGTTTATCAATTAGATTACAAATTAATTAATTTATCTTAAATGAACCTCATGATTTCTTGAAATTGAGTGCTAGCTATTTCGATGGAGACACAAACGTGATTCTCTCTTTGTTCGGTTTGTTTTAATAAAATTTGTACACAAACATCCTCTTCGATTCAGGCTCTGAAATTCATGCAATTAGATTGACCAGGGGCATTGGTATGGCTTCTGAAGTTAGACAAATTGAAATGGAATGGCTCAGAGAATACAAGGTGGTGAAATTGTGTAATTGTATAGCGCACAGGAATTGTGTGTTATATGTATAGATTAGGGGAATTGTATGTGTGTGATAGAGTATGATGTTTGACCACAAAATTTCATTAAGATGATGTGGTCCATGACTAAGCAAAATAAATCAATAAATCAATAAATAAGTAAATCGATGAATAGATAATTAAATTGATAAATAAATAGAAAGATAGGTAAATAAAAAATAGATAAATAAATAAATGAATAGATAAATGAATAAATAAATAAATATGAATAAGTAAATAAATAAATATATAAATAAATGAATAAATACGAATAAGTAAATAAATATATATATAAATAAATAAATAAATAAATAAATAGATAAATAAATAAATGAATAAATAAATAAATAAATAAATAAATAAATAAATAAATAAATAAATAAATAAATAAACAAATAAATAAATAAATAAATAAATAAATAAATAAATAAATAAATAAATAAATAAATAAATAAATAAATAAATAAATAAATAAATAAATAAATAAATAAATAAATCGAGTTTCATTGACAAGATATCCCCCATGTCTAAAGCTGTCAGCATTAGACCTCGAGCTTTTCCAAAGATCTCACCAGGAAGAAACGTTGGCATGTCTCTGCTCTATTAGTTTGCTTCAATTTGTACATCATCAACATATAAGAGGAAGAGGAAGAGGGCAGTCACCGCTTGTCAGCTTTCCATAGGAGTAGGAATGAGAGTCGAAGCGAGTAGAAACATTAAGCTCAGTCCGGAGATCAAATACCATCCATTCGGGGCTGCACCTCCAAGCAGAGATAAGGTTATCGATGTGAGTCAAAGACGAGTGGTGGTCAGACGATTCTCTCATAGAATCAGTAAGTACGATATCAATGATAATGATGTTGTTAATGTTAGTGATAATTATGATGGGATTAGTAATCTCTTGAGGTAGTATAATGAACTTTCAATAAATCCTGGTAGAGAATTTGATGGTCAATAATTGTTTATCTGTTCAAAAAAATCAAAATAGAACACTTGATATCTCTGTTTTTTCATTAATAAGATTACAAATAGATACAAATACAAAAAGATACAAATAGATACAAATACTCATAGACTGGCTGTGAATTGTTTTATTTGAAAATACACATGAATGTGTGTATATATGCAGAGTCCACTAGGAAAAGGAAAAACACACGGAGTCCGAGCGCTTTCGTGATATATTCACATTATCAAGGAGTACAGAAAGATGAGAACAAAAAATGGAGATACAGACATATATATACATATATGTATATATATATATATATATATATATATATATATGTATATGTATACATATGCATATATATATATAAATATATATATATATATATATATATATATATATGTATATACATATATCTGTACATATAAACATAAATATGAATACAAAAATACACATACATATAGATATAAATATGAATATAAATATAAATATAAATACAAATATAAATATAATGTAAATATAAATATAGATATAGATATAAATATAAATATAAATATATATATATAAATATAGGTATAAATATAAATATAAATATAAATATAAACATATGTATGAATATAGATATAAGTATAAATATAAATATAAATACATATATAAATATAAATATAAATATAAATATAAATATAAATATAAATATAAATATAAATATAAATATAAGTATAAATATAAATATAAATATGAATATATATAAATATAAATATAAATATACATATAAATATAGATATTAATATAAATATAAATATAAATATAATGATAAATATAAATAAAAATATAATTATGAATATGAATATAAGCATAAATATAGATATAAATATGAATATAGATATAAATATAAATATAGATATAAATATAAATATAAATATAAATATAAGTATAAATATCAATATCAATATCAATATCAATGTCAATATCAATATCAATATCGACATCAATATCAACATCAATATCAATATCAACATCAATATCAACACCAATATCAATATCAACATAGATATAAATATAAACATATATATGAATATAAACATAAATATAAATATGAATATAAATATAAATATAAATATAGATATAAATGTAAATATGAATATGAATATAAACATAAATATATATGAATATAGATACAAATACAAATACAAATATAAATATAAATACAAACATAGATACAAGTATAAATGTAAATATAAATATAAATATAAA
>NC_134779.1:69832636-69837636 GCF_046742065.1 Oratosquilla oratoria
AATGTAGTATAAGTTTTTGTAAGGGTAGCATTACATCTTTTGTTCGTTTTAATGAGGTTCTAGATAAAATAAAGAAGTAAGATAACTCCAAACAGGAAAATTTTATCAATAAATTAATGAATACATAAGCAAAAATTAGGTAAATGATTAGATAACTGAATAACTATATACATAAATTGATTTTACAAAATAAGACAGAATCAAATCACATTAAAATAATGTAAGATCAAGTAAACTAATGAAAGATCAGATATAATAACATAAGCTCAAATAGTTCCATAAACAACTTGACAGATATTAAAACACATAACATACGTAGAAAAAAAAATTAAATCTAAGAACCTAACCTTTACCCTACGTACTTGGATACCAAGGACCAGACATAGTTACCGATAACTGTTGGGAATCGTTTGAGACTTTGATATCTTCAAAAGGAAGTGATGTAACTGAACACTATACGCGACACGTACTATGAACTCGGCTTCGCTTCATTTCAAAATCATTTTCACTCTCCTCGTATTTTAGGGAAATGTATTGCGTCTGTTTAGCTGAAAGTCGTTTTACATATTTCATAGAAATTCCGTAATGTATCGTTCTGCTCAGTTTAATGGTTTATTTGTAAAATTAATTCAGAGTTTGATATAACATATGTAGACTACTGTGTGTGTGTGTGTGTGTGTGTGTGTGTGTGTGTGTGTGTGTGTGTGTGTGTGTGTGTGTGTGTGTGTGTGTGTGTGTGTGTGTGTGTGTGTGTGTGTGTGTGTGTGTGTGTGTGTGTGTGTGTGTGTGTGTGTGTGTGTGTGTGTGTGTGTGTGTGTGTGTGTGTGTGTGTGTGTGTGTGTGTGTGTGTGTGTGTGTATGTTTTAGGTGTATGTGTCAGTTGTGAGTCAGGTGTGTATTTACCTAGTTTACCTAGTTGTATTTACCTAGCTGTATCTTACGGGAAGGGGAGCTATGCTCGTGAAGTCCCGCCTTTGTATCTCGCATTGTTTAGTTTGTGTGTGTGTGTATGTTTTAGGTGTATGTGTCATTTGTGTGTCAGGTGTGTATTTACCTAGTTTACCTAGTTGTATTTGCCTAGCTGTATCTTACGGGAAGGGGAGTTATGCTCGTGGTGTCCCGCCTTTGTATCTCGCATTGTCTAGTTTGCTCTTAGATTCGTGTATGGTTTTTGCACACACTGTTGTTTCGTCCAGCTTGTTCCAAGTGTCCACCATTCTGGGGTGGAAATTTGATTTTTTTTTTTTCAGATCTCATCTATAACTATCCTTTTTAAGTCTTTCATCATCATCTTGTGATTCTTTTGTCCCAATTCAGTAAGTCCTCTCTATCAAGTATGTCTATGCCTTTCATGATACTATAAATGGTCAGTAGGTCGCCTCTTGCTTTATTGTTCCAAAGTCGGTAACTTCAATTTAGCCAGTCTCTCTTCACATGACAAGTTTTAAAATGTTAGGGCCATTCTTCTGGTTTCTCTCTCCATTCTTTCAATTTTCTTTATATTCTTTATGGTACGTGTGTGTGTGTGTGTGTGTGTGTGTGTGTGTGTGTGTGTGTGTGTGTGTGTGTGTGTGTGTGTGTGTGTGTGTGTGTGTGTGTGTGTGTGTGTGTGTGTGTGTGTGTGTGTGTGTGTGTGTATGTGTGTGTGTGTGTGTGTGTGTGTGTGTGTGTGTGTGTGTGTGTGTGTGTGTGTGTATGTGTGTGTGTGTGTGTGTGTGTGTGTGTGCGTGCGTGTGTGTGTGTGTGTGTGTGTGTGTGTGTGTGTGTGTGTGTGTGTGTGTGTGTGTGTGTGTGTGTGTGTGTGTGTGTGTGTGTGTGTGTGTGTGTGCGTGTGTGTGTGTGTGTGTGTAAGTGTGTGTGTGTGTGTGTGTGTGTGTGTGTGTGTGTGTGTGCGTGTGTGTGTGTGTGTGTAAGTGTGTGTGTGTGTGTATGTGTGTGTGTGTGTGTGTGTGTGTGTGTGTGTGTGTGTGTGTGTGTGTGTGTGTGTGTGTGTGTGTGTGTGTGTGTGTGTGTGTGTGTGTGTGTGTTTGTGTGTGTGCGTACTTACCTAGTTGTATTATACGGGAAGGGAGCTATGCTCTTGGTGACCCGTCTTTGTATCTTTCAGCATCAAGTTTATTCTTAAAATCGTGTATAGTATTTGCACACTGTTTTTTCATCTAAGTTATTCCATATATCAGGCACTCTGTGTGGGAAGCTATTCTTTTTCCTATCTCTTCTATAGTTGCCCTTTTTGAGTTTCTTTTCATTACCTCTTGTTCTTCCATGGTCATTTTTTAGTCAATCTTTTCTGTCAAGGATTTCCACTCCTTTCATGATTCTATAGTCAGTAGATCACCTCTTTCTCTTCATTGCTCTAGTGTTGGTAGTTCTAGTTTTGATAATCTTTGTTCGTATGTTAATTTGGAAAGAGCAGGTGCCAACTTTGTTGTTGCTCTCTGTATTCTTTCTAGTTTCCTTTAGTTTCCTTATACTCTTTTTAGTACTGGGTGTCCATAGCGTCGCTGCATATCCCAGTTTTGGTCGAATCAATATGACTAACATATTTTTTATAATTTCTTCATCCAAGTATTCAAATGTCACTTTCATTGACCTTAGTAGGTTGTATGTTTCATCCATTATTTTGTTTACATGTCTGTCCGGTGTCATGTCATTGCTGATTATCACTCCAAGGTCCCTTTCCAAGTGCACTTTTTTTTTTCATTTTCATCAATTTTGTAATTTTTTGAAATTCTGTTTTTTTGCTTTTACCAAACTCCATTATGCTACACTTCTTGATATTAAAGTTCAGCTCCTACTTTTGAGTCCATTTACAGATTGTGTCCAGGTCTGATTGTAATGAGTCACAGTCCTCATTTGTTGATACTTTCTTTAATATTTTTGCATCATCTGCGAAGAAATTCATATAACATTCAACTCCTTCGTCCATGTCGTTTACGTATGTGGCAAACATGATTGGAGCTAGTACTGACCCTTGTGAAACACCACTTATCATTTCTTCTCATTTCGAGTATTTGTCTCTAATTACTACCCTCATTTTTCTCCCAGTCAGGAAGTCTTCCATCCCTTTTAATAGATTACCTGCAATGCCACCTATTGATTCTAATTTTCCTGTTAATTTATTGTGTGGTACTTTGTCAGATGACTTTTGTAGATCGAGATACACACAGGCTGTCCATCCATCTCTCTCATCTATTGCATTTATTATTCTCGAATAGAAGCAGATTAGATTTGTTGTACGTGATCTTCCTGGTCTAAATCCAAATTGGCTTGGTTTTAGTATAAATTTTTCTTCCGAATGTTTAACCCATCTACTTTTAACCACTTTTCACATATTTTAGCTACTGTGCTTGTTAGGGAGACCGGTCCGTAGTTAATTGGATCTTCCTTACTTCCTCCTTTATATATTGGTACAATGTTTGTATTTTTCTAGTCTTGTGGTACTTTTCCTTCTTTGAGGAAGCATTTGATTATAGTGTGTATTTTATCTGTTAGTACCCCAACGTATTCCTTCAGTATCCAATTTGCAATTCCATCAGGACCATGCGATTTTCTAACATCTAGGTTTTTTATTTGGTCACTGATTTCTTTTTTTGTTACGGTTATTTCCTTCATTTGGGGGGGATTTCTGTTTCTCTATTCCTTCACAGTTAGATGAGTTCTCAATTGTGAAAACCGATTTGAAGTGGTTACTCATAACTTCTGCCATTTCTTGTTCTTTTGTGTATTCATGACCTCCTTAGCGTAGTTTTTCTATTTCTTGTTTGTTTTTCAGTTTACCATTCACATATCTGTAAAATAGCTTCGGTTGATCTTTACATTTTTCCGTAATTTCTCCTTTCCTCCCTGAGTATTTTTACATAATCGTTCTTTAGTTTGATGTATGTTTGCCATTTGCTTTTTTTTTTTTTTTGTCTTTTTTCCATTTTTTCCAGGCTTTGTCTCTTTCATCCTTGGCTTCACTACATTTTTGTTGTACCATTTTTTATGAATATTCTTTCTTATTTTTGTTGTGGAACATATTTAATCACACCCTCATTATAAATTTCCTTTAGTATATTCCATTTCTCTTCCATCATTGTTTCTTTACTGAGGAATTTTTCCCAGTTTGCATTTCGAAAAAATTCTTTAAGTTTCTTAAAATTTGTTTTGCTATACATTTGTCTTCCTATTCTGTGTTTTTCAATTCTTCTTAGGTCCATTTGCTCTTTTAATTCGATTTCTATTAGTACATGGTCACTCTTTCCTAATGGTGTTTTGTATTCTATTCTGTCTACAATTTCGGTTTCCGATGTGAGTACGAGATCAGTCTCGAAAGTTCCTTATTGTTTCTGTATCTGGTATTTTTCTTTATCCATTGGGTCAATGTGTATTCAATGGTCATATCGAGTAGCATGCTACCCCATATGTCCTCTCCATCCCTCATTGTCAGTTCTTCCCAACATATTTCTTTGGAACTAAAATCACCCATAACTAGTGTATTTCCTCTTTCTTTCAGCATATCAGTTAGTTCATGTTTCGTATCTTCTAACAATTTGGAATGATCATGTTCTGTCCAGACCTGTGTTTTAGAGGGCACATACACTACTATAAATTTTCTACTTTTCATGTGGTTGTTTTCTATCTTTATCATGATTGACCCTTCCACTGCTTTTTAATTTCTTGAAAGTATTTTTTTTCTTTTCTTCCACTTTCTCAGTTGCCGCTTGTATTTCATTCTTCATCTCTTTTTTCAATGCTTCATTCCTATTCATATTTTCATTTTTCAAACTTATATTTTCTCCCTTTATTCTTTTCAGTTCCATTTTTAGCTCATCTATTTTCCTATTGTTTTCTTCATTGGCTTTTCTTAATATAGCTACTTCCTTGTATGTACTTTTGCATTCACTTCTCAGTTCAATTATTTCGTCCAGCAACTCATTTATTTCTCTATTTCTCATAATATTTTTAAACCTAGGATATCTATCCGTGTCTAGCCCTCTATATATACTACTATTTTC
>NC_134779.1:69845136-69847636 GCF_046742065.1 Oratosquilla oratoria
CACAAGTTTATTAATAATAGAAGAATACGCAGATAAAATAATAAGCTCTCCGAAGCGTTCCATAAGATGACCCGTCCGTGTATAAAATATCCGGTTACGTTTGAGTTGTTAGCTTTGTGATCAAGACCCTGCGGGTCGGAACGTTAAGGCGTAAAATTCTCCCATTTCTCCTCGTCAACTTCTTTTTACCTTCAGTTATATATGAATATATATATATATATACATATATATATATATATATATATATATATATATATATATATATATATGTATATATATATATATATATATATATACATATATATACATATATATATATATATATATATATATGTGTGTGTGTGTGTGTGTGTGTGTGTGTGTGTGTGTGTTACAGTGAATCTGTAAAATCAGGGAATATATATATATATATTCCCTGATATATTTAGGGAATGTGGATAATGTCTGATGCACTAGGGGAATATGTATATTCCCTAAAATTTTCAGGGCATAAACATATTTCCTGAAATTTGGATCTTATTATTATACAGATTCCCTGAATTATATTTAGAATGACAGAACAAAGAAAAAAAAACGAATAAACTCATGGATTCAATTATCTAATTTATTTATCATATAAATAGAACTAGTCAAAGAACAGTAATTATTAAAACATCCAAAATCAAGCTAATGATATTAATTATGAATGGTAATACAGTTATTAATTCAATAAGAAATAAAACTTATTAGTCACAAAATAGTTGATATTTAGAACACCGCCTTGTTTTCACAATGCAGGCTTGAATGGCATCGTGAGTTGCATTTAACCTTGAACTTGAAACATTTACATCGATTTGTTTGGCAACGTTTTGGACCAGCACGGTTACATTTGGCGAAACTTTGGCCACCTTAATTCGACTCTTGCTGTACAGCAGATTGAAGAGAAACAATCCTATTGGTTGTCACATCGTCTTCGGAGTACAGTTCATACGTATATAAATGAAATTGATTCCTGGTACACTTCCCACTCAATATGCCACTTTTCACTGCAATCGTGTAATCATCATTTTCATCAATGTCCACAACTACTCCCATGATATTCCTTGGATCACCACGACCCCTATCCACCAATGGTATCGGAATTGTAACATTGTTTCCGACGTTTCCACGGTCCATAATACGATGACTTCGTTTAACCATACGTTCAGCTTGTGAAAGTTTAGCTTCGCACGCATGTTTTCGCTGAGAAATAATATTGTTTAACGAACGGAGAGTGGTGATGTTGATTCGATAGAAGGTTGTTCTAGAGCAGGTGGTTCGACAGAGGTTGGCTCTACAAATGTTGGTTCAACAGAAAGTGATTCTACAGCAGGTGGCCCGACAGAAGTTGGTTTGACAGAAGGTGGTTCAACAGATGTTGGTTCGACAGGTGGCTCTACAACAGGTGGTTCGACAGAAGGTGGTTCTACAGCAGGTGGTTTGACAGAAGTTGGTTTGACAGAAGGTGGTTCAACAGATGTTGGCTCGACAGGTGGTTCTACAGCAGGTGGTTTGACAGAAGGTGGTTCAACAGATGTTGGTTCGACAGGTGGTTCTACAGCAGGTGGTTCGACAGAAGGTAGTTCTACAGCAGGTGGTTCGACTGAAGTTGTTTCATCCGTAATTACTGACAGCAGATCGTCCTCACTTTGCAGACGGTGAATTACATCATGTGGAAGAGCAGAAGTTGTGAGACCTGCGTCAATTTATTTTTCACCCATACTCCCTCACCCCTCATTTCCCTCTCACTCCCCCTCATAAACCAAAGTATCATCCATATACAACCATTCTCCATGCACCCCTATCTTCTGTCCTCTCATGTCCTTCTTCAACAGACATTCCCCTCTTTCCCAATGCCCTTTTATACCCTATCCATCCATGAAAATAAGCTCCACCGCAGGGACTCGAACCTTTGCCTTAGCGACTGCTTATTTTAAAACAGGGCGAACCTCTAGGTCAAGAATCGGGTGATTCATTTTGTATGGCCTGAGTGGCTCGATGCTATCGCCTTTGTTTCAGAATAAGCAATCGCTACGGAAAAGGTTCGAGTCATTGCGGTGAAGCTTATTTCCATTTGTCAAAATGAAACACATCTTATCCTTTGTCGCCCCTTTATATTCACTTCTTCCACCGCTGCCTTTCACACCACTTTTACTAGTCTTTCTTTACTCATTCTTTCCTTGTGAGGACACCCTCCCAGTACTCTTTCATCAACCCTATCTCCCAACTCCCTTTCCACCCCCGTTCTCCTCCTCACCTCCTTGTCTCTCTATCCAGCCTAGTAACCCCTATCATACTTCTCAGGCATTTCATCTCAAACACATTCAAACTCCTTCTCTCCTACTCTTATGTCCCATGTTTCTGCCTCATACAGTGCTGTCGGCACAATCACTCCATACAATCTCATCTTAGCATCCATTCCCAAATGTCTATTTCTCATTACACTTTTTAATCCACCAAGGCATTTACTCGCTTCCGTCAA
>NC_134779.1:69857636-69865136 GCF_046742065.1 Oratosquilla oratoria
CCCTTTCTACCGAAACGAGTAAATTACTGGTTTAAGCTAGAACAAATGTACAAATAGCTAACACTAAAGAAAAGGTTAAATTTTATTTATGTATGAGTAGTGTTTTGTACTTCACGGCTTGGGTGAGATGTTTTATTCCCCCTTTTTTTAGTTATCATTATTTTTAAATGTATTTTATCAGAACAAAAATATTTTGAGTTTTTATCAAGAGAAACACATGGGTGACTCTTTGTTACAAAGCAATTACTAATCTACTTGCTGGTGGCTCGGGGACGTCTGTCTTCGTCAGACCCAATAGACTCCGACAGACCTCTATGAACCTCGACAGACCCGGACAGACCCGTAGCAGACTCACCAATTACTGGATCTCCTCCGGTGGCTTTTACACGCTTACTTACTGTTACCTAGTAATGTCTTCTGAAAGTCTAAATCTTTTGTTTCCTCCGAGGCAAACTTTTACCTATCTATTTAATTGGATTCACATTTTTTGTGCAATGGATACTGACACACGACTTTCGACGAATTTGTCGATGTCACATTTTTGGGGGTTGCATTTACACCAAAACAGTCGAGTCGCCTCAAGTCATAAGACATTTGGTTTGGTTCTTTTAGAATCACTACCATTCGGCTGGTTCACAACGAGTCAATCAGTGATCAGTAAAAAGGTTGTGAGTCAGGATCGGTGGTTCAGATGTGGGAAATGTTTCAAAACATGCTAATTGGAAATATTCATTGTAACATTCCTTCTAAACAAAAGCGATCTTCTATGCAAGCTCGTCCAGAAAAGTTTGAAAAAAGTAATGTGAAAGAGGTAACATGATTACACGAAATTTGAAAGTGCGGAGTCCCTTAATGATCATAATCATCACGGGACTGATAATGACTGATAATTATTAGTCATGTAATAATCCAGAGGGATTTGAAAAAGACAACCAGGGAATATTGACAATTAGGAATGAAAATTACTGATAAGCATAAAGTAACCCCTGAGAATAATGTGGTTACATTCAAGATAAATAGGTTATCAGAAATCACACTGTTCCACTTATGTCTGCCAACTTGAACTTCGGTCGTCACTCTAGCAGTCCACGTATTCTCAAAATTCTACGTAGGAGCTACATATCCACCGCTTCCAGTCGTTTGACCATGTTCTCCTCTACATATAAACATAAGAACATAAGAATGAAGGAGACTGCAAGAGACCATAAGGCCGACACCATGGAGGTCCATATTTCTTAGTACCTTTCTTTCCTATCCAAAAAGTTATCTGATCTTCTCTGAAAACAACCAACTGTTTCCGCACTCATTATATTGTTACTAAGTCTATTCCATTCGTTAACCACTCAATCGGTAAACCAATTCTTGCCTATTTCCTTCCTAAACCTAAATATTCAAGCTTCATATCCATGTATTAATGTAGATCATCTATAACATTTCAACATTTTCAATCTAGTTTTCATATTTATAGATATATTTTAAATAATTTTATTTTTCTGAAGACTGTTTTTAATGGGGGTAATCTATGTTTTTACTTATTTATTTACAATCAATTTTTTATGCTCAATAACTTTGTCTTGAGTATATACATTTATATTCATTCTATTATTTCTTTTGGTAATTCCCATAATTTTTTGTCTTGGTGTTGATAAGAATGAAGGAGATTGCAAGAGGTCATAAGGCCAACAGTAGGCAGTTTCATGTTCATTACAACATTTCATCCATATCCATAAAGTCATCTAATATTTTCTTAAAACATCAAGTTGTTTCAGCGCTCACTACGTTGTTCTTAAGTCTATTTAAACCAGTTCTTGGCTATTTCCTTCTTAAAGCTAAATTTGTCCAATTTAACTCCATTACCATGGGTTCTACTCTGCTGTTTTGGTATGATGACCTTGCCTGCATTGCCCTTAGCCTTTTGCTCTCACATGATCCCTGTAGATATGCGTTTCCCAACCTGAGGCTCAGGCACTCCCTGTGGGTACTGGAATGCAATCCATACATACACTTTCTTTTATCCTTCTGGTAATAAGATAGTGGGTGCTGGACTGCTTAGACCTGACTACAAAGGGTACCAGGATCGGAAAGGTCTGGAAAGCGCTAATTTAATTGGCCAGTCAATCACCGGATCTTCTTTTCAGAGTATATCCACGATACTATATCATCACCGTATTGCATGTTGTTCACAGCTCATCCTCCTCCCCTGATTTCATCTGTCTCCTTCAGTTCATTTATGCATTCCTGTATAATAAGGATAAAACGGGGGGAAGATCACGGACCCTTGTCTGACGTATTTATATGCAATTAGTCTTTTCATATGCAATCTTCACGGCAACTCTTTGGTTCCAATACAGGACATGTAACAATCTCAAGTCTCTTTCATCAAATTCAATACCCTTCAGCGTCTTCATCTTTGTCTCACTGTGTCAAAAGCCTTTTCAAAGTCAATAATACACATAAATGCTCTTTAGCATCTCAACATCTCTCCCTGTAATTATTCCTTTAGCTACTGATGAACACGGCTATCTATTTTATACGTGATTCTATTTACTCAGAATTATCTTGCTGAGTTAACTCGTGATGCATTTCACATTCCATGGTGCAATCTTTCTTTGAGAGACCGAGGAAGGTTGATTTTCTCGTCTTTCGTGGTATGTAGCCTGTATCATAAATCATATTGGCGAGCTGTGTCACTTTTCTATCACGTCTGCGACATCTTCGGTGCACTTCGGAGAGAAGTCCGTGACACGCCTTTGACATGTCGGTGACACGTACGTGACACATCCGTGACACGTCCACGACACATCCGTGACACGTCGGCTACACATCTGTGGCATGTCTACAATACGTCCGCGACACGTCCGCAACACGTCCACGACACTTCCGCGGCGCGCCCGCGACAAGTCTACGATACATCCGCGACAGATCCGAGTCACACGTTCGTGACATGTCCGCGATATGTCCACGATGTGTCCATGGTATGTCCGCGATATGTTCTTGGTACGTCCGCGACATGTCCGTGATACGTTCGTGACACATTCATGATACTTCCACATGTCTCTGAGCGTCTTCCACACGACCTCCACGTTTGATCTGCATTCTTTTCTGGGAGATTAAAAATCAGAATTAATGTGCATTCTTCATTTTATTCATTTGTTCATCTATTTATTTACCGGCATCTGTTTATCTATATATTTATTTATTCATTTATTTGTTTGTTTATGTATTTATTTATCTATTTATTCATTCATTATTTATTCATTCTTTTATTTATTTACTTATTTATCTATTTATTTATCTATTTATTCATTCATTATTTATGCATTCTTTTATTTATTTACTTATATATCTATTAGTTTATCTATTTATTTTTCTGTTTATTTATCATCTATTAATTAATTAATTAATTAGTTATTATCTATTTCTCTATTAATTTCTTCTTTCTTTCTTTATTTATTTATTTATTTATTTATTTACCTATTTATTTGTTTATATAATTATTTATTCTTCTGTTGATTTATTAGGTATCCATTTATTTATTTATTTATTTATTTATTTATTTATTTGTTTATCTATTTGTTTATTTACTCATTGATTTATGTATCTGTTTATTTATTCATTTATTTTCAAGATATATAAACATGTGTTTTGATTTAAGTTAGGCCTTGGAAAATAAAACTCATTACTCCTCTTTTTTTGGGTGGGGGCAATTTTGTTGCAACACATTTGTAAGACGATTTTTCGTGTCAGTGACTTCGTATTCTTCGGTGAGTTGGGATCAAAGGACGCGACGGTATCTAATTCTACAAGACCTTGATGGCAAGTTGACGTCTTTACACAAGTTGGTCGCTGTGAACCATTTGATCCCCCGCGATGGAATTTTGGTTTAATTTCCGGCGAAATTATTGACGTGAAGTGCTCTGATCCCGTTTCTAATATGACATACTTTTATGGCAGGCTTTTACTTTATTTTTCTTATTAGTTTACTTATTAATTATTTTAGTTATCCATTTATTAATCAACTAACTCGTTTATTTAGTTGTTTATCTATTTATTCATTTATTCATTCATTAGTTTTCATTTAATCATCTATTTATTTATCTTATTTTTCTTAGGCACAGTAGTGGACTCACCCTTAACTTAATTCAGTAGTTGCCAATGTTACTATTTTTCTAGCCAGCACCAATTGGTTTTATTAAGTTATGTTTATGTCGTTCTTATACTCAATATATTTCATTCTGATTAATCTACCTGAAGAGGACCTACGGGTATATCCGTAACTTAGAAGAGATATGGTTACCCTCACCTAGGTCTTATAAGGTCTTTGTATGTAGACACACTACAGACAATATAGCATAAAACATCGAGAACAATAGCAGAATGCACCGAAACCACCCCAATAGTACATCTGCAAACAGAAAACAAAATCCTCACCATTTAAAAATCATCTGAAGATAACTACACAGTCCTATGTAGAAGCCCTGAATCTAACCCACCTAACTCATTAGATTATGCAAGCACAATCAACACATCTATAAAAAAATGACATTCACACTCAAATAAAAAAGTACTGCAAGTCTAGACATGTTAAATATATGTATATATATATATATATATATATACACACATATATATATGTATATATATGTATATATATATATACAATAACATTATATATATTTAGATACATACATATATATATATGTATATATATATATATATATATTTATGTATGTATATGTAAATATATTTGTATATATATATATATGTATATATATATGTATATATATATATATATGTATATATATATATATATATATATATATATATATATATATGTATGTATGTATTAATCGTTACTGTAACTTTTCCAAGCTTTTTGACCTGGAAGAGCTAAAAATTACATCCATATCTATCTAAAATGTATGATAGCATTGCCACATTGAGGCTGAAGTTTTTTGCTATCTTACCATAAGGGCAAATTTTGTGACATTTCTAAGCATATTTTGTGGTATAATTTTTTTCATCTAAGATAGAGAAATAAATTAGGTACCAAATGAAAGAACAAAATCTACTCAGTCGTTAGAATTGATGAATTTTCCACGTCAATTTTAAAAGATATGAAACTGTTGGAAATCCTGACATTTTTGCTAACTTGGAGATATGGCTTTTGTATGGATGTTTGAATTTTAAGTGAATCTAAACCAAAACTCATACATAATTTCAGCATTTATTTTCATATTTTATGTTTACAGAAACCTGCTAATGATGTTGGGCAATACTGAACAGTACAAAAGCAAGGCGATAACAGAATCTCAATCCAAATCCAGAAAACTATCTTCAAGATACTTCACAATAGCATTAAGTAAGAGGCTACGAGGACGCACAGTTGATGTCTCAAAACTCCCACCTGCAGTCCACAAGCAAGCATCAAGTCGGCCGTTCACTAAATCTCTCAGCGAACCTTCCTGGTCGGATACCCTTCAGTTTGCATCAATGGTTCCCAGCTTCCCATCCACAAGCAAGCATTCCAGTACTTCCTTTATCTCCAATGTTTACCAGAAAATATAGGGAAAACCATGGTTCAAGGCCTCGCCTATGAAACGGTTGAAGCTATCATCCCATTCCGGCAGATAGGATCAAGACAATGATTAGACAGAACTGCATGAAGCTATTTGTGAAACTCCATGACAAGCACAGAGCACGGATGAAGAGCAAAGGAAGAGCAAATGACACTGGAGGAAAGAGGAGGGCATTTGTCTTGGAATTGGACAGCCTGCTCGACATAGGAGCTCCAGTTGTTATCCAGGGAGAAGAAAGATGAGGACATCAGGTTCTACCAGAACCAGAGGACTGAGAGGAAAAGTCGCATGTTGGGTCATGATAATGTCTTTGAAGCTAGATCTCAGCAACAAGTAGGCCGGATTAAGTAGCAACTGCACAGGTAAGGGCAAGGTAATTATGCTTTCATACTTTTACTAATCATACTTTTGAATATCACAACAAGTTGGAAGTTTTACATGCTTACCACATTGTATTATTTTACAGCTGCAGCAGAATAAGCGGCAGTTACTCACGTGGATGACATTACCTGGGGGTGATTCCTGTGACAGTGACGCTAACGCAGAGGATATGGATTACCAACAGCCTCATCCTGGGTGTTCTTACCATGAAGACATCGTGCCTTTGACATTCCCCAGGAGAGTCATGGAATGTGATGCCATCTGCAATACAGCTGTTCATCTTGGCTTATATGATGTCACGATATTACCCCTAGCCAGGTGACACGGTACCCCATCCGGGTATCAAAGTACCCATTCACCTAAATGACACCCTTCCTACAACACTGCCATCCTACTCCGAAGAAACAAGCAGTCGGCCTCCCCCTCCACCCCCCACTTCGGTCGCTCCGCAGCCAAGCGGTAGTTCAGCAGTTGTCTGAATGACTACCCTCAGCCAATCACTGGCCAAGAAGTCAGCCTAGTTCCCCTATATAAAGCTAGGCATTCCCCACACTCGACAGACTCGCTTCTAGCTAGCTGCCAGATTCGCCCCTCTGGATTCAAGAAATCATTGCTTGGACAACCGACGACTCGATGTGTCAGGTTTCAGTCTTACCCATTCTCAAACCCTCTACATATCTCATTTCCCGTTTATTCCTATTGTGTGTTAGGATTAATGTTATTATTGTTTTGTTAATTCATGTTGTATGTTTGATTATATTAAATACTGAAATATTAAATGGTTAATACTGTCCTCTGTCTTTTTGGTATACCAAATGTCTGATGCATTCTATATCCCCCTTCTAACTTTGTTGTGGCTTGGGCACTCGGTATGCCATTGTGGTTAACAAATATCTTTCCAGCCTGAGCCATAACAATGACAATCAAGTTACTTCCCTAGCTTCTGCCACCTTGAAAGCTGGTGGGGCTGATTTGGACAAGTTAATCGTTTCTATATCAATAACACGTAAAAGAATGTTATACAGGTACAACATCAGCCAAAACTACATGGTGGAGCTCAGTGAGGACCCTCCCCAGCTTAATGCTCTACACTGGGATGGGAATATGCTCAGAGACGTCCTGAGTAGTGAACCTGGGGCCACCTCAGAAACTTTAGCTGAGTTCGTATCTGGACCACCTGCCTATTCTGAAGGGAAGTTACTGGGGGAACCTGTCATCGACAGCTCAACAGGCACAGCTCAGGCTGAGGCATCGATTGACTTGTTGGAGACATGGCCTTGTTTTTGATACTACATCCAGCAACAATGAAGTACACAGGAAAACTGCTTGCGGAAAAGCTGAGCACTAAAGTGTTTTACCTGGCGTGCAAACACCATATCCTGGAGGTGCTCGTTAGAGTAGTCTGGGAAAAGTTGTTTGGCAAAATGAAGAGTCTAGAGAATCCTTGGTTTAAACACTTTATGGATGTGTGGGGGAAACTGACAACAGACACCCCTAAAAACCTAATGATCATTAGCAAATGGCTCAGAGAGAAAAAGAA